>NW_010368048.1:225792-232326 GCF_000414095.1 Morus notabilis | reverse complement strand
TAATATAATAATAATTTTATTGTATTATATTAAATATAATAATATATTATATTGTAATCACTATGAGAAAAGGACTAAATAGACGACACCAAACAACTACTGTTGTCTGACCCCACCATTTCAATCCATGACCCTCTCCTTCACTCGGCCGGACGACCACTCCCAAGTTCTTCTGCGACTATTGCGCCAACGGCCGTCGCTCTCAGCCCAACTCCACTTGCCTATGTCTAGCTCCGTCGATCACTCCGTCAAGCTCTAGATGTTTCCTCGTGATTTGAATTTTTTTTCCTATAATTTGGCTTGAATTCTTTGTTTGCTTTATCTTATAATTTCGGACTTGGATTTCTTGAAGTGACCATGCTTAATTGATTTTAGCCTCCTCTCTGTGTGTGTGTTAGGTTTTGTTTATGGAAGTGCCAATTTGACAGGTTTAATTTGTACATGGTTAGTTTTCTTTCTTCTCACTTTTTGTTTTTAGGTGTTGCTTTAAATATTTGTTCTTAAATTTATATCAACACCAGTTTACAGAAAGAAGAATCATAAATTTCCCTCCCATTCCAACAAATAAAAGAAAAGAGAAAAGATGTCTTTGAGCTTCAATTTCTAAAATCATGAGATCCGTTGTTTTTTTTTGGGATACAATAATTAGTTCATGGGGTCTAGCTTTATAGTACAATGGCTGGTCTTGTGAGGGGCCGAGTCTAATGCTTAAATAAATAGTCGTCGTTTGTACAGGCCTTGCCTCAGATGTGCATGGGCATTTAGAAAGAGAAAGAGGTATGAACTATTATTGCTATCACAACAATGCTCTGCAATTGCTTTTTAAATTTTTATGGGAAAATGCATGTTTTTTTTTTTTTTTTTTTTTTTTTTTAAACAAATAATGAAAACGTACGAGTATTATTTGTGGGTGACGGTGTGTTGCATATTATAAATTTTAATATTCTTGTATTAATTCTCTATTTGATTTCTCTTTTGGTTTCAAATTTAAGGAAATCGTAATCTCCTATCGATAGTGGAGGCAGGCAAAATGAGGATGGAGCATTAATTCTCTATTTTTTCTCCTATTTCAATTCCTATTGATCATATCGTGCAAAAATACTACTAGAGCAAATTCAAGCATTATGGAAGATCAAAAACAAGAATTTTTCAAATTTGTATAAAGAGGTGAAGAAACGATCCTCTTGAGGATGGTACAGTCTATTCCTTATATGTTTTATGCTCTACGTCACTTGTTTGTAGCTTTGTGTAACAAATTTTATCATCATAACATTTCCCTTCTACTCCATATTTCTTAAGCATATAAGCTTCACACTTGTTCGATCATGAAGGAAATTCTCACTACTGTTCATTTTAGCATTCACGTGCGAAAATCAATCTTGCATTCAATCAGTTACATTTCCGTTACATTAAGGACGTCTTATAAGCCTAGCTATATTTCAACTTAGGTAACATATGTATGAGCAAAATTTTACAACAGTAAATGATTTTTTTTGTTGAGCAAATTTTTTTTTTTTTTTTTATCTCAGTTGCATCTGAGTTTCATTTACGTTGAGAACAATTTTTTTTTTTATTGAGCACATTTCCTTATTTATGTTCTATTAATAGCTTGGTTTATGCATCCTCAATTTCTGGGCACAAATTTTACTAAGTTTCCTTGTGCTATGAAATGCATTCCCTGCTATTGGCGATAATGAGATGAAGTTTATGTGCTCCAATGTGTTGATGTGCATTCTAACATTGTATTTATTTCCTTTTTTCTCCTCATTTTTTTTCTTCCAATGTACCAGTATGCGTTGTTTTTATTTTTTCTCTACTTGAAACTGGAAGTTTAACATTTACGTATTCTTCTATTGTAGAAAATTTCCCAATTCTTGAAGCCGCATCGAAAGCAAAGGAAAAGGAAACAAAAGGGAGAAAAAGTTAGAAATGAAAAAAAAAAAAGGGCGGAAAGGAGGAAAAGATAGGTTTGACATGGCTTCCCTGGGTTCCTAGGGAATGTAACAAAGCTGCTCATGAAATCGCTCAATGGGGGCGATTTAGAAGTGGGCTAAGAGTAGTGTGGTTTAGCCTCGTCAAAAAAATCAAGTGTCTAGGAACGGAAATTTCTTTATTTTTTGTGAAATTGGGGCAGTCGAAGAGAGATCCCGTCATTAAAATGCCCCTATGAATTTTACTCCTATTGCCGTCATTGATGAGATGGTGCACAAAGTTAAGAGTTGCAAATCTGTTAAGTCCTGATAAGTTATGTGAAACTTGTTAATGAAGTCACATTCATAGTCTCGGACATTTGGTGGAATAATGAAGAAGAATGTGCAATAAGATATGTTATGTGAGAAAATTCACACAAGACACGTCGGACAACGACCAGGCCCCACGTGGCCCAACGCCTATCACGTCACATAACCCTCGACGCCTCCAAAGATTTTTCCCCTCTACATGATGCGAGAGCCGAGCGCATGAAGGATATGCCGTCGATTCCATGTGCTTGGTCTGGGAGATGCCAAGTGCCACGGTAGGATTGGCATCCTGTAGCGTAAGCGAAGAGGCTAAGGCGCGAACCACTGGACCCATACCTCGAGAAAGAGCCTTGAGGTGACACGTTGGAATCCCAAGGTGACGTCTGGGATTGGAGGAGGCCAGTAACACATGGAATGATTACAAGCCCCTTAAACCGCCTAGAACAGATCAATCGGCATTACAGAGGGTCTACAGAGCCGTAATGGGGGGACAAATTGGATGAGTGAACAGTCCAAAAGGCGCTGGCAAGCTACGGATTAGACAGATGAGTTGATAACCCACTCGAGTGGATGGCCCACTTGGGAACCGCCAAAGAAGCCCAGAGAGCAGCCCACGGTGGGAGGAGTGCAAGGAAGGAAGCTCCTCGGCTATAAATAGGAAAAAGCCTCCGAGAGAGGGGGTTGGATGACCATTTTCTCATGTAATCTGTAAAGAGCCAAACAAGAGAAATATAATACAATGGATGTAGCTCTTTTTCTATAATGGTGAACCACTATAAAATTTCTGTGTGCATTTACTTTCATAAGCATAGTTTCATTTCCTTCATAACCTAGAGAAAATCCAACTGCAAATTCCAATATATTCAGTAAAAACACAAGTTCTAAACCGGTAACCCAACGGGCTACCGTGGGTAATCCGGCACGGTTTTGTTGATGAAATTCTACCGTCAACAATTGGCGACTCCGCTGGGGACCGAGCCCAGAATCTCTGGTTCACGTGTTCAACCCCGGACAACAAACGACCATGCCTCCACGAAAGAAAAACGATGCCTCAAATCCAACGAGCCAGACGGAGGAAAATCCGGCGGACAGTGGGGCTGTGAGGAACCAACCTGACCGGGGGAAACAACCCCTAGCGAGGGATGAAGCTCCACCCCCAGGCACGCCACAGCTTGACCCAACGCAGATGAAGGCCTGACTGGACACTCTGACCGACTTAGTTCGAGGACTAATGACTGTTGTCGAGCGAATGGAAGGAAGAAATTCCATGCCTCCTTTGGAAGATGCCCCGAGACCACCAGGAGCTGCCTTGGCTGGGAACCAGGATGCTAGTGACCGCCAAGGTGCCCCAGAAGGGATCGGGGACAGTGACAGCGCTAGGGAAGGTAATCCAAGGCCTCGACCGTCTAAGTCCCTTGGCAGCCTACAAAGGGCCGCCAGGCGACGAACACAGGAAAGAAGAGCACTCGCCAGCCTGGAAAACCCTGAGGCGCCACCTCGGAACCCGGGAAGGAATATCCCAGGAGATTCGGGATCGGTGCAAGAAGGCGGAGACCTGAGGGATAAGTTAAACATGAAGAAGGCCGGAGTCTCAAAAGGGGTCAGCTCAGCAATCTCTACGGAAGAGGCTAAAGCTATTATGGAGCGTGTGACGAGCCTAGAAGAAAAGTTCACAGGTGACATCATCGGCTTAAAGAAAGACGTCAAGAGCCAGGTGAGCCACCTACAGAAAAATCTGGGACCGGTTGCAGAGGTGGTCAACGTCGACATCACTCTAAGCCGGACGCACGACCATCCTTCTACCACAGAGATCATGGCGCCGTCCTTACCCGACAAATACAAGTCCCCGACGATCCCACCGTACGACGGCAGAGGGGATTCCGACGATCACCTGGAAATGTACACGGGGCACATGCTTCTGCACGGATATGCGGAGGACATAATGTGTTGAGCGTTCCGGAACCACTTGACGGACTCTGCCAGAAGATGGTTCCGGACACTCAAACCCGAGTCCATCTCCAGTTGGGAGGAGCTAAAGGAAGCCTTTTCCCTCCAATTCATCAGGGTAAAGAAGTATATCCTACCAAAATAGAACTTGAGAATGGTATACCAGAAACCAAACGAGTCATTAAAAGAATGGCTTGCAAGGTACGGGGAAGCCGTCACCACCACCATAGATATGACAGACCGAGAGGCCCTGATGGGGGCCCTGTCTAGTTTGAAAAAAACCACGACGTTTAAACACGATCTCAACCGGAAACCCCCATCAACCTTGATGCGTAATATTTTTGTATATTAAATTTCCGCAAACGTACGGTGTCAAGTTTTGAGTATAAGGTGAGTGAGTATTGTCTCCACAGGGATTGGGTTTAGAATTGCCATTAAGTACTGCGATTATTGTAACTTAACTTTATCTAGGCAACCTAATAAGATGATGATTCAGAACTAAAACAAAATAAATATAAGAAAATAAAAATAAAGTATCCATACACAAATGGTCTAGGGACTTGATTTCACTTTATTATTCCTATGTTCATCCTATTATGTAATTGCTAATCAATTCCATTCAATTCACTAATCAAGGCTCTTATGTCACCTCGCAACCTCTCTTGAGTGCCTCACAAGGAATTATATTTAAATACCCAAAACAATATCCCTATTCGAAATGAATATTAAAACACAAATTAAGCTTCGCCTTTAGAATTAGAAAATAGGAATATTGATCGCCTCTCGGCCTCACAACGACCTAAATCCTAATTTGATTATCTAACCGTTGATCTCCTCTCGGTCTCACAACAACCTAGACTATGTTTCTCAAATCTAGATAAAGAACTCAATCTCTCTCGAGCATCAAATTTGCAATCTAAAAATCATCTAACTTATTGGCCAAATAAATTAGAAGCATTAAGCATAGAGAAACATAAATGAATTGAAAACGAAATTAAATTACAATTAACAAAATATTCAAAACATAGTTCAAATAAAACTACATCAAGTCCTAGATTCAATGTCTAGCTCAACATGAAAAAATAGATGAAAGAAGATAAAACCCAATATCCATTGAAGAGCTTCCAAGGACCTCCAAGATGAAGGATTTCGGCCTCCTTTTGATGTTTTCTTTAGATTTCCGGGGCTCCCTTTCTCAAATGGCCTCTATTTCCTTTTATACTACTCAGTTTCGGAGCTAGGGCTTCATATGCACGCTGCAGGCTGCGTGAAAACGCGATGCGGCGCGCGTTTTTGGAAGAGGATCCCGCTGTTGCGGGATGGGGCGCGCTGCAGCGTGTGGGGCTGCCATCTGGGCGCGCTGTAGCGCGTGTTCCTGCTCTGGGCACACGGGTGCGCGCCTGGGTGTGGGCGCGCGTGCGGCCGCGCGCCTGGATGTGGGCGCGAGCGCGCAGCGGGCTCGGGCGCGGGTGCGCGTCCCATTCTGATTTCGCTTTCCTTTTCGCGCTGTAGCCCGCTTTCTTACATTCCAAAGCCTCATCTTTTGTGCCTTAAAGTCCTCTTTTGCCTCCTCTTGGCATTGAATCACAAGTTGGGCAATATTCTTCTTTTCTTCAGGCAAAATCATCCAAGTTCGCATTTATTGATAATTCCTATAAAAAGCATACAAAAGACATTAAACTAACAAAAATGCTTGAAGACTTACAAATATTCATGCTTGAAAGTACTTGATTTGTTGGTAGAAATACCCGTCATCAAACCTATGAAGAATTATTAGCGTGGGCGCAGGGCTACATCAATGCCGAGGAAGTCGACGCAAACGACCCCGAACACAAATCCAACAAAAACAAAGGACCTGAGGGGTCGACCTTTGGAAAGCAACATAGTCAAAAACGACGAGTCGGGGGGAATGGAGACAAGCAAACCACATCGACGCCAAACCCTCCGGAAACAAAGAAGCCAAGGCAGGAGGAGAACCGAAGGCCTCACCCATTCCAAAGGTATGACTCCTACCACGAGCTTACTGTGGGCGCCGAGGAAGTATTTAACCAGGTCAGACGAGGTAACTTATTGCGCCGACCAGAAACCATGAAGTCGGATCCAAACCGAAGGAACCAGAGCAAGTATTGCCGGTTCCACGGTGACGTCGACCACAATACAAACGACTGCGCTGACCTGAGGGATGAGATTGAAAGGTTGATCCGAGAAGGAAGGCTACAAGAATTTAAAGTACAACGGTGAGGCCACGGTCCTGGAAATGATGGTTGAAGTCAAGAAGACAATCGGCGGGGCGAAGATCACGAGCCCGTCGGCGTCATAAGGACTGTGCACGGCAGACCATACCTCG
>NW_010368048.1:196554-225570 GCF_000414095.1 Morus notabilis | reverse complement strand
GGAGAGTTATGCCCACGAGGCTAGGGGGTATACCGGGAGAGGTTCTGGGCGCTCACCAATACCAAGGTAGCAAAGTTTAACAGCAGTGATGTGGCATTCACAGAGGAGGATGCCAACGGAGTCCATTTCTCCCACAACGATGCCTTGATGGTAGAGGCAATCATTGGGAACCACACTTTGTGTAGGATCCTGGTAGACAACGAGAGCTCGGTGGATATTCTATAGTCTGATTGCTTTGAAAAGATGGGAATTCTGAAGGAATAACTCGAGAAAACAACCCGACCACTGTTTGGTTTCACGGGGGACTTGGTCATCCCCTAAGGAACGATCTGCCTGCCCATCACCGCGGGAGAGAGGCCCAGGCAGGCCACCACAATGGCAAACTTTGTGGTCATAAAGGGGGGCTCACAGTATAATGCTGTAATAGGGAGGCCGACCCTCCAGGCATTAAGGGTGATAACCTCCATTTATCACCAGAAGGTAAATTCCCAACCCCCGATGGCGTAGGCGAGATGAAAAGCAACCAGTACAAGTCAGAGTTGCCTTAGTGTTAGTATTTTGTGCAGCAGTTGTTAGTTTTTGTCCGGTTGACAGAAAGTTGATATTTGTGGAGAAATCTTGTTATATCTTGAAGTTATTCCTCAATTTAAATCAGTGCGTTGACCCTGGGAATTTAGTGCAGGTTGTCCAAAGGAAGTGCTGGCGTAAGCAATTGGTGAGAAAAGCGCGGTGGAGAATGTAAAGGCTGGAATGCCCCCATTGCCATAGCAATGCTGCAGCAAAGTCGCAGCAAAAGCAGATGCAGCCAAAATAAGCAAGCTGGCGCAGTTTGTCCTTTATCGCTGGTAGTGGCCCAAGCACTGACGCTATCAAATCAGGACAGCTATAAGAGCACCAGGAAGGGGGACCATCAATTTTGACTCTCATGCATACACATGTCACTAGGGCACCTCAACCTACCCGAGTATAAAAGGAAAAAGAAGAGCATAGTACAGCGGGGAAGAGGAAATAGAGACAGTGAGGAGGCGCACAGAATTCCTGTACGAGCTGAAAATACAGACAGAGGAGAGTACAGGAGGAATTGTGGGCACTGGAGTTGGAAGAAGAGAGCACAGCACGGATACACAGCGGTTTTAGACCTCAGATTTGAGCTTAGCTATTTTCTCCTTCACTCTATATTCTCTCTCCGAGACTTGATGGAGTTGTTTATTGTTATTAATTCTGATTTTGTTGAGCTAAACATGAGCTAAATTCCTTTGCTAGGATTATTGATGGAACCAAAGTTGCAATGAAGATCTATTTGCTATTTTGATTGATTGTGTAATCTTTATCCTGTTTATTCAAGTGTATTTATTGTCTACTTTCTGTTAAGTGACAGGCCATCATTTAGTAAGAAAATACAAACTTAAGCTAATTCTGGAAAGGTTGGTTTAGTTAGATCTAGCTTGGATAATATAAGAGATAGTATAGGAATATATTATTATCTTGTACAACCCATTAAAATTGGTGCTTAACTTCAGGTTTGTAAACTAAAACGCATAGGAATATGTTGGTTTGGTTTAAGGAACTACAAGCATAAATCTGTCGGAAGATGATCATGTAGAATTCTAGGTTGACTAGATGAACTTTGCTACAGCAATCGTAAAGCAAAACGTGGTCAGAGTTGCAACCGAGGGGAAATCAGTAATCCTAGCCTTCATCCATCATTAAATCACAGCTTTGAGCTTATATCCTGTTGACTTTTACCTCTTGTCCGCATTTCAATTACATTCATTGATTTTATTCATTCATTTCATTTAATCAATATCAACTTGGCATTCAATTGTTCTCAATCACGTTGACAAAACTGTTTTTTGTAATAAAATTCCTTATTAACTCAGTCCCTGTGGAGACGATACTTTTACTCATTACTATATTACTTGTTCGATTGCGTGCGCTTGCGTGGAGTCATTTTATGCATAGATTTTTGGTGAACAATAGGGAAGGAAGAGAAAATTATCCTTTATCCTGTAGTACAATTTTATTTCAATTTCAAATTCGAATTTAAGTCAAACTTAAATTAATTTGAATTTCTAAATTGAACAACTTATCAAATAAGTTTAAATGGATAAATCTAGATGTGTTCAAATTCAAATTTAAATAATCACATTATTTAAATAATAATTAATTCTCAATTAATTATTTTCGAGTATTTAATTTTAGAATTCCGTAATTCTAAAATTTTCATTTTGCCCTTTGTGTCTGGCAGAATTACTAGGACGACGCGGGGACTAATGGACCTATAATCCCGAGCTCCAATAAAATTAATAATTAATTAAACACTTTAATTAATTAATTAATTCTATTAATTCCAATAGTTACTCCACTATAAACTTGGAATTGCACTCTCGAAATTATAGATATAAATTACTTCTAAACTGTGAAGTGTCCATTTGATATAGTCATTGCATATAGATCAATCCTCCATAAATAATTCATAATTAGAGCAAGGTAAAATCCGTTAACCTCTCTAATTAATTCTTTATCCTTGAGTACCCTTGATTCTCTAATGGACAGTGATTCATAAAACACATTCATGGATCGGAGCTACTACTGGTCCAAGTACCGAATCAACCCTCAAGAAAATTATTTATCTACTTCTTTCTTAAGAAGGAATGGATTCCATCTCGTGTAATAACATTCCCGGCTACCTACTTCATCATGTCTCCAAAATACAAGGAATAGGATTCAGGATCTCAGAATCCGTACCGAGTAAATCAAAAGACATAAATCCATAAATAGGAGTCTGTTAAGAACTCATGATTAAGACCATCCTATATATGACCATCGATAGACTCAATTAGAATTTCTATACTTAACGGAATTATTAGAAATTCATATTGTGTCTGTGTCCTTGTTCCACATAATCTCATTATGCGAAATACACTCATTCAATATCTCACCATATTAACAGTGCGGATAACACCGTTCCATTCTAAATGGGAATGACATATATTAATAATGTTTTAATTAAAGATTTTGAACTTTAATTAAATTCATTATGAACATTGCTTTTTGATTATTATCTTTAAACATTATCCTCTCGTATATAACACTTATATACAATGTTTAAGGTTACATAAATAACCATGGAATTTTCATTGATATTCATAAAATATTCATAAATATATGTACGTAAAATAATGAATAAACTCTTTTATTTAATAAATAATAATTATCCTATTACATCTCATGCTTCTAGGATACCATTCCCAACAGGTTTTACTATTCTATTTTCATACTTACAAATTTGAGGCCTCTATTGTTATAGTTACAATTCTCATAGTCTTATATTTCTTAAATTAGAAGAGGTTGGTTTAATTTTGTGGATCTTTTTGTTGGTGCATTCTTGAAAGAAGACCTCTTTTTTCAAGCTTCACTATTAAACCCCACCCCTCATTATCAAACTCCATAATGTGAAATGCAGCAATTGACAATAGCTGTGTATGTGTCCTTGTGTCCAATGTTTGAGGCAAAGATTTGGTGTAGAAGGATGATATTGATTTGAGATCCAAATAGGAGACTTTTGAGGGGGGGACAACGTTTACTAAATTGAGATAGGCCCTATGTACTTTGTGTATGCGTGAGAGGGTTTTTTTTTTCCTAGTTCATTTTATTCTGTTTTGGTAGTTTTTTTTGGAGGTTTTGGAATTACCTCAAATTTTAGCATCATTTATGAGCCTGCCAATAGTGTTTTCTTTTGGTTGTCATATGCGTTTGTAGATGGCTAGGAAGAACGCGGATGAGAGGCCGTTGTATTGGAGCGCCGATGCGGAGGCGTTCCTACTTGAGCGTCTCTACGAGTACCATTGTGCCAACCACGGGAAGCACCCTGAATCTCGTGACTACAACCAATGGGCTATCCATATGGCGACTTTTTTTGATGGCTATGTCCCAGCCGCTGAACGCCTTAAGGAGAAATGCCGTTGACTTAGTAAGGTCTACGCAACGTTCAAAATGTTGCAAAACCATAAAGGAGTTAGGTGGGATTCTATCAACAAAACGTTCACATGCTCGAAGGATTTGCGGAAAGATCTTTCTAAGGTATACTGTGTGATTCATTAGTGGACCCTCATTCAAAACTATGACTAATTACATTAGTTCTGTAATAAGTTTGAGAAACTCACAATTTCGTTTAAAATTTTGCTAGAGAAACCGTGAAGTAAACACAATTTTCAATAACGGTTGGAAGATGAACGACATGCACGTGGCTGCCATTTTCCTCAGTCGAGTTGTTGCTACTGGTGCAAGATCATACAACCCCACCATGGAACAAGAGCATGTGGATAGTGTTCCCCCGAGAGGAGTTGCTTGAAGCGGTGATGGACATGCACAATGATTTGCGGGAAGATATTCGATCAACCAAAGAGAGCCTTCGGAGTAACAACACAGTCACTGGAAGAAGTGAAGCAAGTATGATAATAGCGTCGCTGGTAGAAATGGGACTTGATCCGTGTACACGTGTCCTTGCGTATGATAAAATAGCTAAGGACGCCGCATGGCGTCCAATTTGGCAAGATCTTGATGATTCGTCGAGGAGAGCATTCTTAGAAACGTTTGTTCAAGTGCCCCAACCCCCTAATGTTCGTAATCCTTATTGCTAGCTACCTCCAAACTTCTCGCAAGTACCTAATCCTTATATCCAACAATATACCCCTTTTGGACACCCCCCAAACTCCTTCCATTAGCCCCCAAACCTCTACAACTAGCAACATACCCCCTTTGGACAGCCCCCGAACTCTTTCAATGAGCCACCTAACCCCTACAGCCGTCCACCGACTCCTTAAACTGCATGGTCACTTGCTTATTTCTCCGCCTGATGTAGTATGAGATGGTCTATTTTCCCCTTATAGTTGACCACGGATTAGTGATTTCGTTAGTCTTCGTTTGAGTGTTTCATTCTGTTGTGATGGGTTGAGATGTAAAACCCTGGATTTGAGTTTTCTAATTAACTTGTTAGTGTTCATTTGTGTGTTTTCGTTACTCTTATTTCGTATGAGACTATACTATTATTTTAATTTGAGTATAAGACTGTGTACCCCGGATTTCTGTTTATGCAATGGAAAGTGATTGTCCCTCATTTTATTTCCCCATTTTTATTACTAGCATTTCATGCATGCTTGACCCCACTTTATCATCATAGAGACATTATTGGATTATGTTGTAATCTTTATATGATATTACCAAAGTAGGTTAAACCGTGAAGCTTTCAAGATCCAGGAAGAAGGATCCGGGCATGCAAATGACGAGCACCAAAGAAGGGCATCTGCTAGACGACGACGACAGTTTATGGCTGCAACCGGAGCTGCACTAGCCACTGCCGCGTATTTGGATATTGACACAGTACCAAGGCTTGTGCACATTTCTTCTTTGAGGGGTCTCGATAAGGTAAATGAGTTGTTAGCAAACAATAATGAAGCTGCTATGTTTAACAAGGTGCGTATGGGACCACGTTGTTTTATGGTTCTTTGTGACATACTAACTGAGAGACGTTTGTTACGACCCTCGTACAACATGAATATACCAAAACAATTATTTGTGTTTTTAACAATTGCTTGCCAAAGTCAAACTAACTGTGAAGTGCAAGACATATGGCAACATTCTGGGGAGACAATTTCACGGCGGTTTACTGATGTCCTCGACGATATATGTGCACTATACGTTGATTTTATTAAACCCCCTAACTATGAGAAAGTGCATGTTTTTTTACGTCGGAATCGGTAAAGATATGGTACATGGTTTGACGTAAGTTCTCTAGCTCTTTTACCCAGGTCTTGTGTTAGTCACTGTTTCAATTGTTTTGACTTATAATATCTACAATCCAATATCATTGTTCAGGATTGTGTAGGCGCGATTGACGAAACTCATATACTTTGTACACCGATTGGAGTTCCAAATCCTACGGCGTACCGCAATAGGAAGGGTGTGAACTCCCAAAACATATTGGCAGCCTACTCGTTCGATGTGAAGTTCACGTACTTGCTATCTGGATGGGAAGGTTCAGCGCACGATGCAAGAGTGCTAACGGAAACACACTCCAATCCTAGGTTCAAGTTCCCACGTCCCCCACCAGGTTATACTTCATAATGTATCTGTACTTATGGCTATTAATAGTATGGGGCATAAATTGCATCCTAATTTATATAAGTTGCACAGCAAAATACTATCTTGTTGATGCGGCGTACGCAAATTTTGATTGTTTTCTCGCTCTGTAAGAGGTGGGACTTACCATTTGCCTGATTATAGAAGAAGAAGTGGTGGATTTCAGGGAACTAGAGATATTTTTAACTACAAACACTCGTCGCTACGTAATTGTATAGAGCGAACATTCGGGGTTTGGAAGGCTAGGTTCCCTATCCTAAGGCGCCCCAATAATACGTATCCAATGGATAAACAAGTGAAGATTCCAGTTGCTTGTGCAATACTACATAATTTCATTCACATGTTTAATGAGGGGGACCCCCTTCTAAATCAATACTACTGTGATGGTGTACCTGTAAGCGAAATAGATCCGAACAATGATGATGAATTTGATTACGATGACACTGATGATAATGTTCCTGAAGGGCTAGTTGCAACAGGAGATAGTGTTAGTCGTACAGACGGGTCGTTTTAGGGATCGCCTTGCGAATGAAATGTGGGTGGAATACCAAGGAAGCCGTAGGAGACAAGTTTGACATGTGGAAAATTTCTGTGAACAACAGGTTTCATATCTGGAAAATTTCTTAATGTCAGCTCATATAAAATGACGTCCCTAATTCTTTCTTCTGATTTGATGCTTTCAGGATGATGAATATCTTGCTTCACTGCAAGCTGACAGAGACAAGGAAGACAGAGCAAGGCAGGAGGCTGAAGCTCGACTTGAAGAGGAAAGAAGAATGGAGGAAGAATCTCGCAGAAATCTGATATGAGTGGTGACGTTGCCTTTCCTATCTAGTTCATATCTAGTTCTCAGCTTGCTTTATATTAGACTCATTGCATGGTTCTCTTAAATTATAATTCCACTTGCACATTGACTAATTTGTATACATTGCTTAGCTAGTTTAGTTCGCACATTTATGCTTATATATCCTGCTTAATGAAAATTCATCGGATTGAAAATGAATACGGAAATATTGAGGGGACGTTTAGGCAGAAAGGAAAGGACTATGTTAAATGGGCAGCTAAAGATGGCTTTGGGCCTTGGTGCTGGGGTTCCATGGGTGAAGTGCAAGCAAACTGATGCCCCATATGACATTGTAAGTTCTTAGCCTGTGTGCGTGCATGTGTTTTAAGTTAAATCGATTATTTGTTTACGCTATGTATGTACAATTCCCTCCACACTAGAAGATGTGTGTGTGTGTGTGTGTAAATTGTGGTGTATCGAACTGTTTCTTCATCTCTTAAAGTGTCTTTACCCTTTGGACACAACCATATACATATCTTCGACTTTTTAATGCAACTATTGTTTGGAAGCCTATCAATACTATTAATTGGATTTCAATTTAATACATATCTTTGACTTCAGGAGCACAACAATGTGAAGCTCTGTTGCAAGCAAATAGTCGAGGAGGCAATAAAGCGAGGAGCAACCGACAATTTGACTGTTGTCATGGTAAGTTTTCACTCGGAGCCGCCTCAGCTTGTGGTGGTGGAAAGGCCAAGAGTGAGAAGAAGCATTTCTGCAGAGGGACTTCACAATCTCAAATGCATACTTGAAGGATAGGATTTGTACCTTTAATTCTTTGATGATCTTTCCTCCGAAAGGCGAAGTGCAGAATCATTCGACAAGAGAACTCAGTTGATTCAATCATAACTCTGTTTGTACATATTCATCTACAAGAAGAAACTTCCTTTTTCTCTCACGCGTTTAATTTTGATGCCTCAATGGGGGCTTAGTGAAGGGATGAAAGGAAACAACACATACATTAGATCACTAAATTTTAAGACAAAACACCTATAGCTCCTTTTCTTCTTTTTCCACTCAGTTGTGTCAGCAATAAGAGAGATCTTAAGATGATGAAAGGAACTGTGTTCTACATCTGCCGATCCGCGGCAGGCTAATCTGTAAATACATTCTTTAAGCATTGTAATATCAGTTCTTCAATACATATGCTTACCGGTATAGACCACGGCAGTGATATGTTTGGAATGGCTACTGAAATCATTGTAGAAGGTGAATGTATGGAAGACTCTTGGGGTTATGTTATTTTGCATTTAATATATGCTTGGCTTGTTATATAATTTCATTCACATTTCTTCTATTTATTTCGTAGTTAACTTGTTATAATTTTGCGTTATAAGTATTTGTATAAATTTTTTCTAGTACTTCATTTTTTTTAATTATATAACGAATTATATATTTTTTTTAAATGACACGTAATTATTATATAATTTTTTGACTTACATTTATTTTGGTCATGATTCAAATTTAGAAAACAAAACAACCAAACTGGTTCGAATC
The DNA here is from genome assembly GCF_000414095.1 of Morus notabilis. Taxonomy (NCBI): domain Eukaryota; kingdom Viridiplantae; phylum Streptophyta; class Magnoliopsida; order Rosales; family Moraceae; genus Morus; species Morus notabilis. The sequence continues at coordinate 217,088 of NW_010368048.1, read as the reverse complement.
ACATTTCAAGTTAGAATCAGAATCATGCATATACACATCCAAACGAAGATTCTAATCATTCTGAATCATGATTTTGAATCAAATGACTCAAATCACCTTGATTTTAATCCTTATACTAAACGGACCCTTAATAATTTTATACGTGTACAGAAATATCACCCTAAAAGAAAAATGATATATAGGTCAAAGGCTACTACTAATCTACAAAAATTGCCGTACCAAAACCAACAATTTTCAGTCCAGCAATTTCACGAACAGAAACGTATATCCATATAATTGCAAGTCAGACATCGCAACAAAGGAAAAAAATAACTACAATTCATTAATCAACACTATATTTTCAAAAATATATTGTGCTTCAAACCACAAGACACCACTTGGCCTGTGATCTTCGAACTCATCTAGATAAACATCTATCAATCTATGAACGAGAGAAAAATCTCAAATAACCTAGCTGTGATTTTATTAAAAAAGAAGAAAAGCAATAACTAATTAAATAAATATTATAATACAAGACTCAATCTCAAACAAAAGTTGGGGGGATAGACATGAACATCAATCATGAAGTTGCAATCGATCTAGTATTGTTCCGTCCGAGACCAAGACCAAGGCCTAATGGTACAGTATCACTTTTCGATTTCTCATGGTTATTGTGGCTAAAATGTGCAGAATGAACATGACCGTGTTGAGCTTTGGTGCTATTATTAGAGTTCACATTTATAGCAACATGCCTGCAGCCATTCGCGTGATGAGAATGGGAGTCCCCATTTTGCAAATTCGGGTTCTTTGGAATATGCATCATTCCAATACCCTCGGCATCGGCTGGTTGTTCAATGTACTCCACGTCTTCATTATAACCATTGATCAAGAAGTCCGAACAGTTCTTCTTGATGCCATGATCGTATGGGTTTCTGAATCGACCACCTGGGCCTCTCAGGTAGCTATAGCGCATGGCATTTGCCATTTCATTTGTTGTAATATTTCTTGATATCTGTGAGAAGAGAGGGTGAAAATCAGACTATTGAAATGATTCATTGCAACATGTTAAGATATCCATTTGGAAAATAAACCAAAACAATCTAATTAATCTTTTGGACCATAAACATATTTAGAAAAGGAGTTGCCACTCCTGACAAAACTTTGAAAACTGGAGATGATTGATTGTTTATGAGGAATTTGAAGCACATTTTATATGCAGAACAAATACCAGCATTAGCAAATTCATCAGATATTGTACAAAGGATCGAGCAGATTTACCTGAGATGCTTGTACAACAGTTAAAACCGCCACACCAAAGAAAAGGAAGAAATCCGCGAACAAAAATGCTAGGGCACCAACATGATTAGTACCGGCATAATTAATCCATGCCCCGAAAGAAGACGGAGCAAGTGGATCGTTCCAAATTCCTATAAGGATTAATTTCTTTTAGCAGATTGAAAAATACACACACATAAAAGCCAAGAGAAAAAGTAGCTGGAGCTCAGCCAATCAGAACTTACTTGACAGAGTGACTGCTCCAGTAATCAACATTGCCAGGACTTCCAGAACAAGAAATATAATGAAATCCCATTTATTTTTCTGCATTAGATGTTCATAAAAAAGAAATTAGATTTCGGAGATAATCATAGATGCACAACTCCCTACGGCAAGAAAACAATCAGCCAGCATTCTCCTACCAATCGGAGAGCCAGAAAACCACTAGAGAGAAAAAAAAGTCAATACAAAAAGTGACTCTACCTTAAGTTACTTTTTTAGCAGATTGTTGTCTATTAACAATCACATTATCAAACCTTAATAACTAAGTTGCCTTTCAACACACCAGGTGAGAAAATGAAACTCAAAAGTTGACACAAGTTTAGAAGTGTCGTTAGTGACTACACTGATGCATGTCATAATACTAAGCATTTTAAATGATGCCTAAATGGAAAATGTCATACTTTCTCCATAGATACAAATCCAGATGATGCAAGGATACATAAGCATAGAATTCAATAAATTATCAACGTTAACCACCAACCTTGCCAACGCAATTGGACACCCAGGGGCAATGATGGTCAAATTGTTCGACACAACGATCACACGTAGAGCAATGCTTTGCACGAAGTGGCCTGACAATCTAATGAAAAAGAAAAATGAAACCACATTAGATTAAAGTCCGAACGGACAAGCATAAGATTGTCACAAACAGAAAAATGCTAAAAGAGTTGGAAGTAGACGACACCTTGCATGTTGCACAAAGCTGGGACCAATTCCCAGCTAGAAGAGCAGGATTATTTATTTCAATCTTCAAAAGAGGTTCCTAATAGAATGCATCAAATACCAACAAACTCAGTCATCATAAAGGCTTAAAACAAATCAGCTCTATAACTGCTTTTATGCATAACAGAGGTGAGCGATGGCTGAAAATAAATGCACAAGCGTCGCCAAGGAAGTATTAAAAATGTATGAGCCAATCCATTATCTAAAAGAATCCATAGATGAGGATGGAAAGACAAAATGAAAAAGAGAATAGTTTGTACATCATCCTTCATATTTTCGGGATCATGGACGTTCATTTGGACATAACCCGGATCCTTGCTGCAAAGTAAAAAGGAAACAAGTAAAAAATGAAATAACAGACAGTTGCTCCCGTGCAGCATCAGAAAAAGAAATCAACGGTACTGGACTGCTTGTGAGAATATAGGAATGAGGAAATCACCATTCAGTATAAATGGATATCCAAAACAGAACATTTTAACGACATGCATATGCTCAACTCTGGAGCTCTTTTATTGTTAAATAAGATAAAAAGCAATATACATGTTTTTACCTGCTACACTGGTAAAGCATGACTAAACCAGAAGTTGCCAGGAATACGCCCAACCAAGCAATAAAAACTGAGCCAGCTGTTAATTTTGGCAGATTTGATGCTGCCATGAAAGTATAGAAACACAGAAGATGTTAATTACAACAACCCAGAAAAAGAGAAGAAAGAATGTGCACAAAGCTCAAGGCAGCTACCAATAATGATGGAATGAGTGTAGGTCACGAGTAACACAAAGATCATACACCAAAGCACAGGTGCAAGTCCTAGTTTTGAAATTTTTCCAAGACGACTGTGTTCATCGCAACGTTTGTCAAGTAGCCTTCTAGCATTCCCCTGTACAATCTCAGCATTATTCATACTTTTCTTTTCTCCTTTAATTTCATAGTTATAGGTTCTTTTATAGGAACGTGTAAACACCCGTCCCCAGTAAGAGGAAGGAGGTTATGAAAAGAGTGGAAAAACTTAAATGCATTTCACTTTTGATAAAACTTCATGTCATACTTATTTGCTTTGTCATTAGCTAATAACTACCACAAAGGAAAATAAATAATTGATAACAGAAAAAAAACAGCTGCCCATTTCTTTCCTTTCACTTGAAAGTTAAAACCAAGCACATTGTTGGAAAATTGACCTCCTAAATAGCATAGATATATTGTAGAATGAAATCTAAGATTATACATGCTTGCAAAGATAAACAGCATAGAAACATTATCTCTCTGGTTCATGACCAACCATTCCCACAATCATGTGCGCTTCGAAACGTCGTCATGTGGGTAAATTAGGACAGATGACCAATGAAGAGATATGCAAAGAATCATCGCACAAATTTTTAGGAACTAAAGGACATTTTATGTAGTACATGTAAAAGCCGAATAAATATCATGAAATAGAATATATCATGATGAGGGCTTAGTTGGACAAATCTTGTTTTCATTTCTATGGTTCTTTTCAGTTGCTCCTCCTCCTTTTATTTGCATTGAATTTTCTTCATCTTAAGGACATATTCTCCACTTTTCTTCATAATTGATTTTATCATCAATGGGAGGTTGTTTCTTATGGAGAAAAAAAATGAAGACGTATGTTAACAAAACCTTCACACAAACAAAGAGTATTGAAAGTGAAATCATGATACATATAAAGAAACACTACTAACCAATTTAAAAGTGATTTGGTTATGGAACACGTACAAGGAAAAAAGCAATGTGTCTATGGTTCTTATCAGAGGCAAGTTGTGCTGGGGTAAGGCCAGTGTTATCTGTAATCATCAAGTCCTCCTTCTTGCCCGCCTGAACTAATACCGTGCATGCCTCTAAGTTACCCCTAATAGCAGCCCAATGCAGAGGAGTGCAACCTGAATTTAAAAAAAGAAAGAAGAGAAGGAGAATCATGTTTAATACCTAGTTCTTATACACTGACAACTTTTACAGTAGACAAACTTACCCTCTTTATCTTGGCGTCCTCTATGTGCATCAAGAAACAAAAGAAGACGTACGGAATCAGCAAAACCTTTGTATGCAGCCCTAAATCCAACCATAATGAAGGAAAAAGTACATCAAATATGAGTCTACTGCATAACGGCAACAAAGTTAAGAAAAATTCATCCCAAAACTAATTAATCTGTTCGTGCGAAAAAAATGAAACTAGCTTAAGTATTCCACACTCAGATTTCATAGAGCATCAAATTCATCCCAAAACTAATTAATCTGTTCGTGCGAAAAAAATGAAACTAGCTTAAGTATTCCACACTCAGATTTCATAGAGCATCCAACGATAAACTCTTATGCTATTCACGTACCAGTGTAAAGGCGTTCTTCCATCATTATCAGGAACATCAGGGTCAGCATTCCATTTGGAAACAATATGATAGAGAAAAGCAGTCTGACCATATTGAGCTGCAACATGTGTTGTCTGTGATTAACCAAAACTCAATCAATACCCCATATATTCACCAGTTACTAAAATGTGCAGCTGCATTATTAGTTAATACATGAAAACAACATAACGACTCAATCAGATTGCTCATGTTTGTTCCTTGAGGACTATTTAGTTCTTCTATTCTCACGTTGACAGAGTTCATCATAAGTTCATACAAAACAATCATAAGTTCATACAAAACAATCAGCACACTCTTCATATATTTTGAATGGCATGCCCCTCACAAATCAAGTAAATATAACTAAGTTGCCAACTTTCTGCAATACAAGCTTTCCTCTCCTTTTTTAGAATGTGTGTATTAAGACATACCCAAATGCTACCCCATCACTGTACTACTTAAGCCAAAGCCCAAAAACGCAAATTATTCAAGGGCAAGACTTTGACCTCCAAAGCATTAGTTCCATCCAATAATGCGTAGTTCATATTTTGTATCGAGTAATACCGGTGCTTGAGCAAAACTTACATCTAAAAATTTCTCTCTTAAGAGACACTCAGGATCACCTTTTCGTTCTCTTTAAAAATATACATAAATGTTTCTGACAATCAAAACAGATCAACAAAACCAACCTGATAGCCGTACATATCCGCCGCATTGATCCGAGCACCCTCCTGGAGCAAAAGCTCCCCGACCTGGATCGCACCTCGGACCGCACTCCAATGCAATGCGGTCTGCCCTGTGTGATCCGTCGCATTTACATCCCCGCCATGCTGCCAAGGAAAATCAACATTAAACCAAACAATAATTAACAAGCTTAATTGCCATACTCTATACACAACTTCGTAAGTAATTTTAAAATTTGAATCGAATCGCTTTTACTCCACGTTTCAATACTACTAAACACTCAACTCAATTAAATCTACTTTCAATTCGTCTGATACACAATCGACAAAATAATAATGCCCGATCAAACAGCTTGAAACATGAAAGAACTCAAACTCAATTGAAGAATAAAAACAGAGCAAAGAAATTGCAAAAACCTGGATGATGTACTGCGCAGCGGCGGTCCGGTTGTTGAGGGCGGCCCACTGAAGGGCGTAGTAGCCGAGGCCGTCGGGCTCGGAAACAGAGCAACCATCGGACTCCACCAACCTCTGAAGCTTCTCGAAATCGCCGTAGGCAGCCGCCGTGTAGACGTCGTTCCTGAGGCTCTCCTCGGCGACTCCGTTCGCCATCCCTCCGGCGGCGGAATTCGCCATTACTCCGCCGCGGGAGGTCTGAGCCTCTTCATCGACTACCTCGATCTCCGACGACATTGGGGATGAGAAATCAGAGGAAGCTACTCATGCCAGAGAGAGAATCGGTGAGTTTGGATGCGTAAGCTGGGCTTGAAATCTGGTCAATCCGTGGATTTGTGAAATTGAGGGGATTGACCAATTCGAAGCTCTAGGGTTCTTCTAGGAAGGAGAGAGAAAGAGGAGAGAGAGAAAGGGGAGAGAGAGAAGTGATGTGTGGGGTTTGATTCGTCGCCGGCCGTGTTGACTTGGGAAGAGAGGATAAAATCATAGGACGAAGGAAGAGACAAAAGACTCGCCTTGGCTGAATAATTTATGTACCGTGAACAACAAGCACAGGCTTATCGCCTATGAATATCAGTGAATAGTTTTACATGTTCTTTTTTGGCTTTTCACTGCCTCTTAGATTTTCGTAGTTTTCTTTTTTCTTTTGGTCTTTCCTTTTATTTATTTATTCACATAAGATAAAAATAAAACTAGTTAAAAATAACGGTTTATTAGATATATATATATATTTTATAATAGATGAAAAAATGTAACAAGTTGTTATATTTACATATAAGTCTGTAAAATAACTTGTAATGACATTTTTATTCTTAGTTAACCACATTTCAAAATAAGTTATACAAATTTACGAGCACTCATGTAAAAAATATATTTAAAATTATATTATATGAGTAACTATAAAATAACAAATTTATAATATTATTAAATTAAACACATATTTTAAACATAAAAAATAAAAGTAAAAATGATCATTTCGTCTAAATACTTTAAAAAATAAATAGAAAAACCAGTGTCCAGAAGCGGAGGCTCCGCTTCTCATCATTGGAAGCATCATTTCTGTGGTTCGGCACCCATCTTGTATTTTTTTATTTTAGTTTTATTTTTTGTTTTATTCTAATAAAAATGATGTTGAATCCGTCGTTTGTGTGTCTTGATCATGTGTTTTTATTTTTTTGGTAAGGATAGGGAAAACTTCGAAAGGATCCATGATGGTTTTGATTTTAGAGTTCGAAACGAAGAAGGAAAATCTATTTTAAAATTTGCGTTAGGATATGATTTTATCATAACAAACACATTTTTTAAGAAAAGAGATTCTCACTTGATCACTTTTAAGAATGTGAAGAACTTGAGCTAGATAGATTATTTTCTCGTAAGGTATAGAGAACGTTCTCTATGTAAGAATTGTAAAGTAATTCGTGGAGAACGTTCTTTATGTGAGCATTAAGCTTTGCTATTGAAGGACTAAGATAAACCACCTCCCACGAATTCATTGGAGGCATTTGAAGGGAATAAAACAATTGGCCTTTAAAGAGAAGTTGTTAGATGAGGCTACTTGGTCATATATAGGTGATGCAAATACTATGTAGGATGCTATAGCCAGCTGCATTAGAAAAGTGGCAAATGAGGTACTAGGAGAATCTAGAGGTAAAGGCCCCACAGGGAAAGAAACCTGGTGGTAGAGTGAGGAAGTTCAAAAGGCTATTAAGACCAAGAGGAATATTTATATAGAGATTTATCAAAGCGTAAGGATGTTGAAACTTTTAATAAGTACAAAGAAACGAAGAAAGAAGCTAAGCGGGCAATTGGTAAGGCTTGTTCTACTTACATAGATGAGGTATATAGGAAACTTGGAATTAGAGAAGGGGAGAATGATATATATAAACTAGCTATGATAAGAGAAAGGAAGTGTCGGGACCTAAATCAAGTGAGGGGTGTTAAGGATGATACGGATTAGGTTTTGACAAAAGATAAAGACATTAGGAAAAGGTGGAGGAGTTACTTTAAGAATCTTTATAATGATGATCATGCGATGGAGTTTGACGATCTTAGGTCATAAGGAGAACTAATGTGATGTATACAAGAGGAATTAGAGTCTCGGAAGTTAAAACTGCACTACGAAAAATGAAAATGGGGAAGGCATGTGGGCTAGATGATATTCCAATAGAGGTTTGGATGATGTTAGGAGATGTTGGAATTGTGTGACTCACTAAGCTTTTTAATGAGATACTAAAGAAGAAGCATATGCCTAATGCATGGAGGAAAAGTATTATTGTCCACATCTTTAAGAATAAAGGAGATGTGCTGAATTGTAATAATTATAGGGGCATAAAGTTAATAAGCCACACTATGAAACTTTGGGAGAGAGTTATCAAAAGGAGATTAAGGGCCACAGCTACCATCTCACGTAACCAATTTGGTTTCATGACAGGCAGATCAACCACGGAAGCCATTTTTCTTCTTAGGATGCTGATGAAAAGGTACAGAGAAGCCAAGACGGACCTACATATGGTCTTTATAGATTTAGAAAAGGCATATGATAGGGTTCCGAGGGAAGTTTTATGGTGGGTGCTAGAAAAGAGAGGAGTGCATGTGAGGTATATTAAGGTAATTAAGGACATGTACGATGGAGTGGTCACGAGTGTGAGAACTGCTGGAGGCTCCACGACAAAGTTTCCCATTCAGATCAGCCTTCATCAAGGATCTACTCTTAATCCTTATCTTTTCACCATCGTGATGGATGAGCTGGCAAGAGGAATCCAAGATAGAGTTCCTTGGTGTATGCTTTTTACGGATGATATAGTTTTAGTTGATGAACATAGGGAAGGAGTTAACCGTAAGTTAGAACTGTGGAGACAGACTCCCGAGATAAAGGGATTTAAGTTAAGTAGGACGAAAACTGAATACATGCATTGTAGGTTTAGTAACTCAAGTAATTAGAGTGATGGAATTTCTTTAGATGGTGTGGAGATTGGGGCTTCTAGGAAGTTTAGGTACCTTGGGTCTATAGTGCAGCACAAAGGAGATATAGAAGAGGATATTCAACATAGGATTAATGCAGGGTGGGTTAAGTGGAAGAATGCTACGTGAGTTTTATGTGACGGCAAGATGCCTATTAAGTTGAAAAGAAAGTTCTATAGGACTGTAATCCGCCCAGCTATATTATATGGTAGTGAATGTTGGGCCATTAAGAGACAACATATATCTAAGATGAGTGTGGCAGAAATGCGTATGTTAAAATGGATGAGTGGCCATATGAGAATGGACCGCATAAGGAATGAAGTTATTCGTAGTAAAGTTGGTGTAGCACCAATAGAAGATAAGGTGCGCGAAGGCCGCTTGAGGTGGTATGGGCATGTCCAACGTAGACCGCTAGAAGCACCAGTTCGTACTTGGGAAGACATTATTATATCTAATACTAGGAGAGGGAGGGGTAGACCAAGAATTACGTGGACCGAAGTAGTTAGGAAAGATATTCTATATCTAGGCCTTCAGAAAAGTTTAATTTCGAACAGAGTTGCGTGGAAAAGTGAAATCCATATAGCCGACCCCAATTAAGTTGAGATTAAGGCTTGTTGTTGTTGTTGTAATAAGAGAGGCGGTTGCCCATTCTTTGATGTAAGTTGTGCTTTTGATCGGCTAGAATTACTTTTATGTAGTGTAAATGTAATAAATCAGTTGATCAAGCGAATATATTTTTCCATTAATTATAGAAGTTCGAAATAGTTATATATGTGCTTGATATTTAGTGCCTATTTGATATTCCATTGTTAGAAGGCAGTTTGCGTTTCTTCATATTGAGCGCTTTATTAGAATTCATTGGTGGACATGATTAATTTTCGGGTTTAGTCTCTTTGTGCTTTTCGATTATTCGTGTAGAGGGTGAAATCTACAATTAAATTTATTAAGAGGTCGATGACTTAATTCAGATGATTATGTTAGTATCGTAATCGTAGAGAAAAAAAAATGAAGACGTAGAAAATAAAGATAGTGAGACATAGAGATTTATATTGTTTCTCCTAATAACCTAGGGTATGTCTAATATAGGGTCTTCGATAGTTCCACTATGATTGTAGAAGAAGAATACAATGAAATTCTCCTTAAATGTCAGAAAAATATGTGGAAAATACAACGGAATGTCTAGAAAACTGTAGGAAAACTTCTAGGAAAATGTGAGAAATGAGATGGCTTGTATTGAATGCATGTTGTTGGTTTCCGAAACGATTTCGGATGCGGAAGTGTATAAAAAGCGGATCGTGTATAACAAAAATTTCATAAAACTTTGTGATACTCTATAGATTACATTAATTTATACATAGCGAGCGATTAGGTCGATAACTTGAGTTCTTTGACCTCGAACGTTCCTTGCTCCAAGTTAGTTTAGAACACCCGAATCTTTCTTGTCAGTTCTTTGAATCTCTAAAGACGCGTATGTGGCCACACCTGAAACAAAACGAGATTAGCAAATAAACACTCAAGTTTTTCACGAATACCAACACATGCACGAGGTGGAATTTAGGAGAAAATTTTTCCTTTCCACACTTTATAAAATTCGGCCACTATCACTAGGAGAGAGCAAAAATTGTGTTTTATAATTTTCTACATTCTCCTATTTATAGAGTAGTAATTAGACTCCCAGAAGAAGTCTAATCTTTATCTTCAAGATAAAGCTTGATAATTATCTCTCACTTCTAATTTGAATCCACTTCCTCCCTTATCCTATATGGCCGGTCACCATAGGGAGATTCCTCCCTGTGGTAGACGCATACTGCAGGTAAAGAATATGGTAAAATTCTGTATTTATCTTGTATTACAATTTTGACTCAAATTCAAATTCATATTTAAGTAAAACTTAAATTAATTTGAATTTCAATTGAATAACTTATCAAATAAGTTAAATGGATAACTTAGAGAGCAAGCAACTGAATCCTAGAGGGATTCACATTGTAGTGTGCGTTCACACTAGGTGAACACCTTCATATGTGTGTTTCAAAATTCAAATTTAAACTTAAACTTAATAATCACATTATTTAATTTATAATTAATTTTCAATTAATTATCATTGAGTGTTATTTTTAGAATTCTATAATTTAAAATTTTCATTTTGCCCTTAGTGCCTTGTAGGATTACAAGGACGACCTAGGGACTCATTGACCTATAATTCCGAGCTCCAATAAATTAATAATTAATTAAACACTTTAATTAATTAATTAATTCCATTAACTCTAATAGTTACTCCACTATAAATTTGGAATTGCACTCTTGTAATTATAGACATAAATTACTTCTAAACTGTGAAGTGTCCATTTGATATAGTCATTGCAAATACATCAATCCTCCATAAATAATTCATAATTAGAGTTATGTGAAATCCGTTAACCTCTCTAATTACATCTTTATCCTTGAGTACCATTGATTCTCTAATGGAGAGTGATTCATAAAACAAATTCATGAATCAGAGCTCCTACTAGTCCAAGGACCGAATCAACCCTCAAGAGAATTATTTATCTTCTTCTTTCTCAAGAAGGAATGGATTCCATCTTGTATAATAACATTCCCAGCTACTCACTTCATCATGTCTCCAAAATACAAGGAATATGATTCAAAATTTCAGAATTTGTACTGAGTAAATTAAAAGACACAAATTCATAAAAAGGAGTTTGCTAATAACTCAAGATTAAGATCATTCTATAACCATTGGTAGACTTAATTAGAATTTCTATACTTAACGAAAATTATCAGAAATTCATATTGTGTCTGTGTCTTTATTCCATATAATCTCATTATGCGTAATACACTCATTCAACATCTCACCATATTAACAGTGCGGATAACACAGTTTCATTCTAAATGAGAATGACATGTATTAGTAATGTTTTAATTAAAGATTCTGAACTTTAATTAAATTTATTACGGACATCGTTTTGATTATTATCCTTAAATATTATTCTCTCGCATAGAACACTTATATACAATATTTAAGGTCACATAAATAATTATGGAATTTTTACTGATATTCATAAAATATTCATAAATATATGCACATAAAATAATGAATAAACTCTTTTATTAAATAAATAATAAATATCCTATTACATCTCATGCTTCTAGGACACCATTCACAACAATCTCCCACTTGTCCTAAAGCAGGTAGAATATGTCTCTAATCCTGAAACTTTCTAGGTGTCTATGACTGATCTATCCCTAGAACAACTTCTACATCAATTAAAAAATTTATGGAGTCAGGTTGCTCAAGCTGCAACACATTAATCCTTAACGATAGAATTAGCAATCACACTTTGCCAACAACCTTTCGTATCATGACTCATTCACCCAGTGTGAAAATAGATTTGGATGTCGACTCTTGATATCGATGCATGACTCATGGTCAGTCTGTGTATCTAGCTAAAAGACAACTCTTTCATTGACTAAACTATCTTATAGTTTCTTGCTTTTCTCATACACTTAAGGATATACTACATTGTTACCCAATGATCCGATCATGAGTTCAATTAACAATGACTGACCACTCCCCTTGAATATCAGATATTTAGGCTAGTAAAGAACAAGAACATCTTCTTTTCTTTCGTTTGATACATCTTGGTTTTGATCAAATCCATAAGACTTAATAGCCTTATCAAACCTGATGTTCTATGATCTAGATGCCTGCTTTAATCCATAAATTGATTTGCAGTTTGTAGACTTTTTGCTCTTAGCCTTCCTCTATGTAACCCTCTGGCTGATCCATATAGATGATTTTCTCAAGATAGCCATTCAAAAAAGCTGTCTCGACATCCATTTGCCATATCTCATTGTTAAAATATGCTGCTATGGCCAGGAGTATCCGAATGGACTTAAGAATGGCTATCGGAGAGAAAGTTTCCTCATAGTAAACTCCCTTTTTCTGGGTATAACCTTTAGCTACTAGCATTACTTTATAAGTCTCTACTTTTTCCATCCGCTCCTCTCCTTTTTTTTTTTTGAAAATCCACTTGCATCCAATGAGTTTTACCCCTTCGGGTAGATCTACAAGTTGCCATATTGAGTTAGAGTACATGGACTCCATCTCGAGTTTCATAGCTGCTTGCCATTTTTCCATATCAGAATCATCCATCACAGCCTTAAAGGTCAATGGATCCTCTTTACCGTCATCAGTAGTGACAATCTGTGCCTCCCCGGTATACCGATCAGGTAACTTGCTTACCCTCCCACTATGACGAGGTGCCACAAGAGTTTGATTAGGAATCATGGTCTTATCTCTTTGTGCAATGACAACTCTTGCTGGTTGTGATCCTTTCTCATCGGATAGTAACTCTTCTGTACTACTTTGCTTCCGGGTTTGAAATCTATCATATAGTCATGCTCCAGAAACATGTCATTTATCAATATAAATACCTTTTGATCTTCCTGACTATAAAATAGTCCTCCTTTTGTCCCTTGAGGATATCTCACGAAGGTGCATACTTGTTGGAAAATATAGCATCAAGTACGCAGCAGAATTTTAAAAATTTAAATCAATGCGAAAGCCAATCAAGAACATGTTCATGATGCTATATAACATAAATACTAAAGATCTAAATCATACCTTTAGAGATATAGGAAACAAAACATCTGGTAGATTAAAGCGTTCCAAACAGCAACCAGAAGAGCCTCAACCAACTAGTCTTCTTTGCTATTCTCGTTGCCACGATCAGAGTACAGGTGGGCACACGTCGTTCAATCTCCTCTTGGTATTCTTGAACTCCTTCCAACCACAAGAGAGCCAAAGAAAAAATCATTCTTGAGAATTAAACAAGTTTTCCTTTCAGGAATCTTTTGCCAATAGCCCCTAAGAAGTCTCTCAAGTGATCTAAAGAATAATGTGACGTAATGGGCTATTTATAGTGTTTAGGAAGTCATATTTCCGTAACAATTAGGTTTCCCAAAGTTTTTCTTGCTTACAGAGCCAGTTTTGCGATGTCAGCATGCGCTACACGTTACAACCGGTCGACGGTGACAGAGAAGTTATAACTCACCAGTCGACGTGTCCTTCATGAACCTGTCAACTGGTCTGAACTAGGGAAACTTATTTTCCTTGTTTTTCAACACTGGAAACTTGTACAAAGCCTTAATTTTGATTCAAGCAATCCAATAGAGAAGTTACCTGAACAAAACAGTCATATAATAGTTTTCCTATATTAAATAACTCTTGAAATAATAATTCAACCAATTTAGTTAGAATTAATTTAACAATTAATTCACCCGATAAATTACTCATGAACTAAACAACCCGAAACATTAATTCAACCAATTTATCTAGAATTAATTTATCAATTAATTCACCCGATAAATCAGTCATATATTAATTAACCAATCTCATATTAACTTTGAACATCTTTTACAAAAATAACACAAGTTACTAATATGTAGGAAATACACCGTATCGTTATAAAAAATCATGTGAGCTAGCAAAGGGACCCGATGGACATATATAAATCAAGCTCCTATAATCACAACGCTACTTGTAAACCAACAAGTCCATCTCATGATTATAAAACTCTAGTGCTACTCCACTAAAAGCCTAGAGCTGCATTCTCGATTTATATAACATATTTACAAAGCTCTAAATAGCTCTCGTCCATGATTCAATATATTAATGTATCATCCCCATAGGATATCTATAATCGAGTTGAAGTCAAGTTCCATTTTACCATTCCGATTACATTTATCATATGTTCCATTACCACTCCATCGAAAAACCACTATTCGTACCATTACAAATAGTAAACCATTAGATAACACATCGTAGTCTAATGGCCGAGCGCTCGTATTTTCTAATCCACAGATAATGCATAAGAGGACATCATTGACTCTTTGTAGGAGTTATGGATTCCACTATCTATGAATAGAGAATCTACGCATAGACGAGTCATACCCCTAATGTACCGGTAAGTGTACCTTTACATAATGTCAGGATGTCTCCCTTTGGTACATCAAAAGATACAAGTCAAGCATACGGGTTCATTATACATCTCATGATTAAGATGACCATAAATAATTCGTCAAAAGTAAATTATTTTATACAAACAGAATTATTAATTAAAACAATTCAACTTTAGACCAACCCTATATATATTTCACCACTAGAAACTATATCAATGGCTCTACCCATGGAGTCCTACCTCCGACGATCAAGACAAGCCATCTCCGTTAGGAAGTAGACAACATAACAATCTTAACATGAATAAAACGCCCAACTTTATTCCCTCGATTGTGGATCATATGATTTAGACTATCATATTTAGATTCCTGTCTTCCGCATGTTCTTCTCATTACATGCATGACCTAAAGATTTAGAATGATAGTCTCAGACTTTCAGTTTGCTTATCATACACTTAACTAATATGAACATAAAGAGGACAATACATGGATATATGAAATAAAGGTCCATCTTTTAAAGAATTTAAAGGTCCGTCCTTTACCAGCCTCTGTATCCTGTTAAGGCTAATGTGACCAAGTCACAAATGCCAAAGATATGTCTCATTAGAGTGAGAAGTTTTAAGCCTTTTAGAGTTAATAATAACTTCAGTGTTTAGCAGTGAGTCCACCTTAGGTTTGATAAAATATAGATTATTTTGCATCCATCCATCACAGATAAAAGACTTGTTTTTATGAATCACGACTTTATTATTAAAAGAAAGTGAATAAGAATCCTTAAATAAACAAGCAACAGAAACAAGGTTTCTCTTAAATTGAGGAACAAAAAAATAGTCTCGCAAAAATAAACACCTATAACTACCAAAATAAAGATGGACATCTCCCACTACTTCAGCCAACACTAGAGTTCCATCGCCCATCCTCAACGTGAAGCTCTCACTTAGAAGACTTCTCGTTTGCTTGAACCCCTACAGAAAAATACATACATGATTAGTTGCTCCAGAATCTATGACCCAGTTGTCACTGGATTCCTCAACCATACATGCTTCCACAATCAAAAGATCACACTTACCTCCTCTGCCTTTAGAGGCTAGGTAGTCTTTGCAATTCTTCTTCATGTGCCCCACATTCCTGCAATGAAAGCACTTGAGCTTGTTTGGGTTCTTCTTCTTCTTCTCGTTCTTGGCCTTGTTTGGCGGAACTGAAGAACTCTTATTCTTGGCCCCTTGCTTCTTCTTTCCATTCCCTGGAGAGGGTTTGGAGGAAGATGCCTCAGCCAAGTTGGCCTCCACAATAGTTGGCCCCTTGATCATCCACTGAAACTTTTGAAGTTCTTGCATCAACTCTGTCAGGGTTATATTTTGTTTAGCGCTCAAATTGAACGTTGCCCTAAACAGAATATACTCCTTCGACAAAGTCTCAAAGATCACGGTCAATTGAGACTCACCATCGATGTCAACCCCAATGATCTGAGTGTCAACCAAATAGCACATCACCTTCAGCATATGTTCCTTTATGGAAGACCTAGCCTTCTGTCTGTAATTAATGAGATTACTTAGGGCTTTCTGACATTTTTCAGTGGCTTGGCCGCCAAACAAGTCCTCAAGATGATCCATAATCTGATGAGCAGTTATGTAATCTTCATGCTATGCTTGAAGCACAGTGGACATGCTTGCCATCATATAACAGTGAGCCATATCGTCAGAGTCCTTCCAGCGTTAATATGCTAAGAAAACCTCATTAGGAGCATCAACTTGTCGCTCCGGAGGATAAGGTGTATTTAGTACGAAATTTAGTTTCTCAAAGGTTAGGATGATCTTTAGGTTCCTTCTCCAATCAGTAAAATTCTCTCTAGTTAAAGTGTGTTTGTTAGGTATCGATGATAATGCGCTTGTAGACATTTTGATCTACAATAAATATTCATTTATCTAGTATAAGCAAACTTGCATAAATATTTAGTAATCAAACATATATACATATTCTAATGCAACCAATTTGTTTGTGGGTCAAAAGCTTGAAAAAATTAAAACCTTACAACGATAATTCCCAACTCAAAATTTTGTAAGTCTCATCGGGGAGGTCATACAAAATTTAATTGGAAACACAGACCACCTCCGATCAATATATACCATCCGGATCAATCTCTGTCCGGTGTATATTGATAATCATTTTCTTTGGCCATTAATTTAATTAACAAATCTCTTAGGAGATATTAATAATTAAATTAATCTTGAGTGTATAACCATCGTTCAACTATTTGATCCATATTCTATAATTATTAGCTAGGGGTGTACAACCATAAAATATGTTCAAATAAATTATCCTCTCGGAGATCCACACTGGTACATAATGAATCCCTTTCTAGGGATCGTATCACCATGTGTTACCTGCGGACCAACAATGGAGGCCATGGGTTTTTTCTTGAAAAACCCTCACCCACTCAATCTTTTAGAAAATAAGGTTTTATGTTAAAAATATGCATGAACAATTTTAATGAGCAGCACTCCCTATTCTACCTGACATGTTAGCACATATATAACAAATCATATTATATGCAATCATACAAAGTTATTAAACTAAGCAACAAGCATAGTAATAATAACCATAATATTATGGTTCCATCCTAGAGAAAAAGAAAAAAAATAAAGATTACTAAGAATAATCAAAACATATATCGATCATTCATCTTGAATCTTCCCGGTTGTCCTTGAATTCTTCATCACGATCAAATTATAGTTATCATAAAATTATTTTTCATGTTTTCTTGAAAAAATCTCAAAAAACTGCAAAATCGTGTACTGTCACATTAGGTCTGGTGACATAGCAGTTATACTCCACCAGTCGACCGCCTTACACTAACCAGCTGACCGGAGAGGTCGACCGATGTCTGTGCAACAGTAAGCCATATTTTTTGAATTTTCTAGACTTTTGACAATTTCAAAAAATTGTCACCAAAATCTGAAAAAATAGAAATAAAGCAGTTTTTTAATTTATTCAAAAACACAAAATAATTTTATAAACCAAGAAAAGTTAGATACCTTTACATCGTCTTTAAGATCCATCTTCAAGATCCATGATAAATCTCCTCCAAGAATTTTACATGAAAAATTCTTATACTGTTCCCAGTTTATAAAATTTCTACGAAAGAAAATAAAATAAACCCTAACGGCGATGGTAGGCCATATATCTAATAACATCGCCAAGAATAAATTCCTATACAACCATCCTAAACTCTAAGGAACCATAGCCAGTAAAAATTAAATAATAAAAAACCATTGATAATTTATAAATAATAATCAGTAATAATTATTTAATCATCCATTCATCATTTATTCTTGATAATAAAAAATTTAGAAACCCTTGAGTGCCATCTCTCTAAAATATCAATTCAAGCATAAAGGAGATCTTTTTATATCACAAATCTATGTACATAGCATAATCATGAACAAATAACCATGGCTCTGATATCAATTATTAGAAAATACGACATCGAGTGCGCAGCGGAATTTAAAAAATTTAAATCAATGCGAAAGCCAATCAAGAACATGTTCATGATGCTATATAATATAAATACTAAAGATCTAAAGCATACGTTTAGAGATTTAGAAAACAACACATTTGACAGATCAAAGCGTTCCAAATAGAAACCGAAAGAGCCTCAACCAACTGGCCTTCTTTGCTATTCTCGTTTCCACGATCGGAGTGCGGTTGGGCACACTTCGTTTAATTTTTCCTTTCAGGACTCTTTTACCAGCAGCCCCCCAAAAGTCTCTAAAGTGATCTAAAGAATAATGTGACTTAATGAGCTATTTATAGTGTTTAAGAAGTCATATTTTCATAATAATTATTTTTTTTTAAAGTTTATCTCGCTTATAGAGTCAGTTTCACCACGTCAGCATGCGCTGCACGTTACAACCAGTCGACGGTGATAGAGAAGTTATATCTCACCGGTCGATTGTCCTTCATGAACCGGTTGACCGTATCGGTCGACCGGTCTGAACTAGGAAAACTTATTTTCCTAGTTTTTCAACACGGGAAACTTACACAGAGCCTCAATTTTGATTTAAGCAACTCAGTAGACAAGTTGCCTGATGAAAATAATAATATAATAGTCTTTCCATATTAAATAACTCTTAAAATAATAATTCAACCAATTTATTTAAAATTAATTTAATAATTATTCCTCCCGATAAATTACTCATGAACTAAACAACCCGAAACATTAATTCAACCAATTTATCTAGAATTAATTTATCAATTAATTTACCCGATAAATCACTAATAAATTAATTAACCAATCTCGTATTAACTTTGAACCTCTTTTACGGAAATAACACAAGTTACCAATATGTAAGAAATACACCGTATAGTTATAGAAAATCATGTGAGCTAGCAAATGGACCCGATGGACATATATAAATCAAGTTCCTACAATCACAACGTTACTTGTAAACCAACAAGTCCATCTCATGATTATAAAACTCTAGCGCTACTCTACTAAAAGCCTAGAGCTGCACTCTCGATTTATATAACATATTTACAAAGCTCTGAATAGCTCTCGTCCACGACTCAATATATTAATGTATCATCCCCATAGTATATCCATAATCGACTTGAGGTCAAGTTCTGTTTTACCATCCCGATTACATTTATCTTATGTTCCATTACCACTCCATCGGAAAACCACTATTCGTACCATTATAAATAGTAAACCATTAGATACCATAGAATAGTCTAATGGCCGAGCGCTCGTATTTTCCAATCCACAGATAATGCATAAGAGGATATCATTGACTCTTTGTGGGAGCTATGGATTCTACTATCTAGGAATAACGAATCTACGCATACACGAGTCATACCCCCAATGTACCAGTTAGCGAAGCTTTACATAATGTTAGGATGTCTCCCTTTGGTACATCGAAGGATACAAGTCAAGCATACGGGTTCATTATCCATCTCAGGATTAAGATGACCACATATAATTCGTCCAAAGTGATTGTTTTATACAAACAAACTTATTAATTAAAACAATTCAACTTTGGACCGACCCAATATAGATTTCACCGCTAGAAACTATATCAATGTCTCTACCCATGGAGTCCTACCTCCGACGACCAAGACAAGCCGTCTCCGTTAGGAAGTAGACAACCAAACAATCTTAACATGAATAAAGCGCCCAATTTTATTCCCTCGATTGTGGATCATATGATTTAGACAATCATATTTAGATTCCTATCTTCCGTATGTTCTTCTCAATAGATAGATGACCTAAAGATTTAGAATGTCAGTCTCAGACTTTCGATTTGCTTATCATACACTTAACTAATATATGAAATAAATAAGTTGACGTTTGGTTCATGGATTAGAATCATGAGATTAGAACCATTTTCAATTTACGTGTATTTTTTGTGAGAGAAAACACTGTAGCGAACCATGAACCATGATTCGAATCAAGGTACGAATCCCCTTACCAAACATCACACTTTATTAATAGTCAAAATGTCTCAAAGAACATTGTTACATTTATTCCTAAGGGCATAAACGCTAACAATATTCCACATGCACTTAAGTGAGTAAATGTGACATGCTACGCATCCCCATAGCCTCGACATGCTTCTCAAAGGCCTTGGCTGGCAGGGTATGACGGCCCGCGCCCTCGCGGCGCGGTCACCGTTCCTTATACTACTACTAATAGGCTAAGTTGTAGTCTAATCCATTATTTGTTGTTAGACTATTGTCTCTTTAATTTACGTTCATATGCGGGTAAATTTTTTTTTCTTTACTTTAACCCTCGGGTTCTTAACATGTTATGTTGTTACACTAATAACATATCTTGCTATTACTTTAAGGATTCGGATAT
>NW_010368048.1:194992-195425 GCF_000414095.1 Morus notabilis | reverse complement strand
TGCCCGAAATTTTTTTTTTTATATTATATTTTTATGTTGTTGAAATAAGTATTTGTATAATTATAATGTGTAATTGTGTATATTACAATTTGAAATATGAAATGAACACAAAACACGAACGAACTATATAAAAAAAATTACTTCTTCATTGATTTTTAAATTTGTAATTCATGATTGCCTCATTAAAAACCTTACCAAGAAAAACCCAATAGGGATAAAAACTTGGTAAGAAAAAAAGAGTGCAATCATTGTGGGACGAATTACAAATTTGATGAACTTACAAAGTCTATACAAGATTACAAATTACAATAAACACTATACAAATTAGAAATTACAAAGTAAATAAATATTTACAAAGAAATTATCAAGATGAAGCAGAAGGATCATCTTGAAAATTAAAAGTTAATCTATTAAATTCGTCGATCCATTCTTG
>NW_010368048.1:189145-194728 GCF_000414095.1 Morus notabilis | reverse complement strand
CCATTAACTCGTTGAATCTGCCGCCACCTCTTGATGAAGATCCACTTCCACTCTCAGATTCTTCTTGACCTTGACTCGTCGTCGTCGTCTTCTTCTTCTTCTTCTTAGACAACCCGAAAACATTCAAGAATGAATGCGGATTGTCGTCTCGTTGTTGCGGTTGTTCAACACGAGGTGTGTTTCTAAACCTACTTTCGTAAGAGATATATAGAGAATATATTTTTTCCTTTATAATAGGAAACTGGTCAGTAGTGTCTATAGCTAAAAATTCACCTAAGTTATCTAATCCACTTTCTAAACCTTCTAATTTTAATCTAGGGTAAAAAATAACACCGAAACCATACAACATGGGTAATTTAGACCAATATTTTTTAAATTTCTTTTCCATAGAGGCGATAGGAACTCCTAAAACCTCATGTGTCCTAAATTCACTAAATAAAATAGACATTCTTAAAAGTTCTCCTAATGCTAATGGTGAAGTTGGGTAATAAGTTCCACTAAGCTTTAAGGTAACTTCATGAAATCTACCTAAAAAGTTATAGTTCGGTTCGGCAATTTGCCAATCAGTTTCATCTATAAATCCTGTTCCTAATTTTGCACTAACATAATTTGTTATATTTATAGGGAATGTAAGTGGAGTTCCATCTTATGGGCATATCTAAGGCTAATGCTCTAGGATTTTGATTACATGCTTGTAGAAATCTAAACCAATCTTGTATTCTTTGATTAGTACCTTGAATCCAAGCAATGTTATCTCTAATTCTTTTAATATGACCTGACATTGATTTTAAACCGGACTTTACTATTAAATTAATTATATGACGTGCACAACGTTGGTGAAAAATATCATTATTACTAAATAAACTTAAATCATTTTCAAAAAGTTCTATTGCTTTAGTATTCGCAGTTGCATTATCTAATGTTATGGCCATTATTCTATCTCTTAAACTATATTCAACAATAACAGATAAAATTGTGTTATATATTAAATTAACAGTATGTGATCCTATAATACATTTGAAACCTAAGATTCTCTTATCCAAATCAAAACCTTTATAATAATGTCCGGTTACAGCTAAATAATCCTTGTTGTCAACGGCGGACCAAATATCCGCCGTTAACGCAACGCAACCACTAGTAGAGTGTAGAAGGTTGATTAATGCTTCTTTTTCTTGTTTATATAATTTTAATGCATCTTTTTGCTAAGAGTAGTTCTAGAAAAAAATTGTGCATTAGGATTATGTACAATTTTAATATAATGTTGCCAATTTCTTTGTTCAGGAAAACTTAGTGGTTGATCTAATGTGGCTATTAATCATGCCATTTCCATGCGATCAACTTGCGGATCCTATTTCCACGTGCTTAGACCGCCGGTTTGGCGGGTAAACGATAATTGTGTTTGGCGGAGTTGATCTCCACCTCCTTGCTTTTGAAGACACTTTTCAAAGTGCCTTCTTAAGTGTGTAGTGCTGTGAATAGTGTTACCTTGTAATTTCTCACCACAATATTTACATTGAGCTACGTATTTAATGTTACCGTTATTATCGACGTCCTCGAATGTGTTGAAGTGCTCCCAAACTGCTGAGGTGCGCTTACATTTCTTCTTAGAACTTGCACACTTGCACTAGCACTACCGCTTGCCTCTCCTCCATGGCCACTTGTGTCACCACCATTGCGTCCCCGACCTCTAGTACGTCCACCAGGGGTCTGATTTGTAGTTTGATCAGCATCTCTTTCCATAGTTTGCGATTCCTGCGATTGAAAAACATTAGGAAATTGCCCTTCTTTGATGTTGAATTGGGCATCAATAGGAATATCACCACCACCACCATAACCAGAAGAAGCCATTATGAAAAATAAGAGAGATTGAGAGCGCTTTGAGAGAGCTTAAGAGAGATCGAGATTCGAGAGAGATTTAAGCGAGATTAAGAGAGATTTGAGAGAGATTAAGAGAAATTGAGAGAGATTAAGAGAAATTGAGAGAGAATGAGAGTTTTGGGGTGAGGAAAATGGTTGGGGGGTATTTATAGGAAAATTTTTGGGTTGAAAAAAAAAAATTTCCCCCAAAAATTCGGGTCCAACGGCTACAAAATTTTCGGGCAGGTCGGGCAATTTCGGGCAACGGATAAAAATCCGACCGTTTGGTTCAAAAATTCGGGCAAAATTCAGGTTCGGGTTCGGGCAAAAGACCGTTTTTTTTTCAAAATTCGGGCATTTTCGGACCAACGATAAAAAAAATCGGGCATTTTTCGGGCACGGGTCGAAATTCGGGCAACGGTCACCAAAATTCGGGCAGCGGTCACAAAAAATTCGGGTAATTCGGGCAAAAATTCGGGTAGTTCGGGCAGTTTCGGGTATTTGCCGGAAAATTCAAAAAAAATCCGGCGAACGGCGGGGGAAGGCTTCTCCACGGCGGTGGGCTGTCGGGGGCTTACCATTTTCGGGCAACCCGTGCCCGTGCCCGAAGAAAATCATTTTCGGGCGGCGAGAGGGGCCTACCCGCCGTGCCCGAAAATTTTCGGGCATCGGGCATGCCCGCCGCCTGAAAGTCCAACACTGTGACCGGCTGCTTACCTTTGTTACCTACACACGAGTAAACTGATGAGCTAACGCTCAGCAAGTATAAACATGCAAACATCATAAACTAATAAAAATTACATTAAGAGTTATGATGCAAATATGCTCGTGTGAAACATGCTTTAAACTGCTTTCTATCTTTCTGTTCTTACTTCTGTAGGCCTGGGCCCCTACTTACTGTCTGGTCTAGTCGGAATCTCTACTCTTTGAGATTTTCCTCCCTTGCGGAGGCCGACGACCCATCAGTCTTTTACTTTACTGGTCATTTCTTACTGTCTGGTCTAGTCGGAATCTCTACTCTGTGAGATTTTCCTCCCTTGCAGAGGCCGACGACCCGTCAGTCTTTTTCTTTACTGAATGTATGCAATGTTTCTCTACGTGCACATGATAACATAAAATGCATAATACTTCTTGCATACTTTAACTGTGCATAAAGGTAACCATATGTCGCCCTTTTGCAATCTAGAGCACTAAGCCCTCCAAACACGTATAATCACATGTAATCACATAGACTTAGGAACATAAGTAAATTCATAGTTCTAAGTCTAACTATAGCTTACTCGAGTCCAGACAAACATATATGTCTATACTTACAGTTAATCCGCTAGGATTTCCGCTTGCTGGAAGTTCTTTCTCGTTGCTTCGGCTCTCGTGCCAAAACCTGTTTCATGGAAATAGGTATTAACCACCTATTCCAAGCATCAAAATTTCTCATACTTGTATTCCTAAATCCAATTTCAACTATTTCGGCAGAGTTTCGCCTTGTTTTTTCTAGTTTCCCGAGTTTTCAATAACTCGTTCTACTTCCGATTTCGGTACCTGTAGTCCAGATTCACATTCCTGAACACAAATTTCAACATAAAATGAACAACAACACTTTTTCTCCATTTCTAGGGTATTCCGGATTTTTAGTGTTAATCCAAAAAAATTTGTTCAATCATTTCCATACTTGCACGTTAAACTCCTATTATAGTCCCCGACAAAACCTCAGTTTCGTTTTTCAGTTTTACGGATTTTTTCCGAGATGAGTTACTATTCATAACAACGAAAAAGCATGCAGTTTCTCATGAAAAATCCGAAATCTTACCTTGAAAAGTGAGATTCTCCCGCTAGAATGCCTCGGGTTATGTTTCTACCGGACTGAACGGAAGAAATTTCGGTGAAAACGGGTGATTCCTTGAT
The DNA here is from genome assembly GCF_000414095.1 of Morus notabilis. NCBI lineage: Eukaryota > Viridiplantae > Streptophyta > Magnoliopsida > Rosales > Moraceae > Morus > Morus notabilis. Next base: position 190,969 of record NW_010368048.1, on the reverse strand, counting down.
TTTCCCTTGATTTTCTCTCTTTTCCCTCTTTTCCCTCTTTTTTCTATTCTCTCGGCCTCACTTAGGAAAAGAAACCAATTTTGGCTTCTAATGTCATCCTTAGGAAAATAGAGCATAATGCTTCTAATTTCCCTTCCTTCACGTTTTAAGGTATAATAGAATATTTTAATAATATTTTTAATAATATCTCACATTACTTTCTAAAATTAAATTAGAGAAATTACTTTAATTCTCATAATTTAATTTTACTAATTCTAGTTAAGTTTAACACTTAATTTAAGTGGTTCCATGTTCCCCAAATTTTTCTTGTCGAGACCAAACTTTTCGTTTTTCAAAACGAGTCTCTTTCCGGTACCGATAATTTCACACTCGGTACAGGTTCTATACTACTTTTCTGGACTGCCGAGCACCCTGAGTCAAATTTCTCATATTCAACCCATTTCTCTTAGGTATCTCAATAGTCAATTTCTTTTTCTGAAATTTTCATGTTAAACGATCCAGAATTGCCCAAAACGCGTACCCTCGCGGTACTCATTTTTTTTTACAGTTTCCCGCTTTAACTGACTCGGGAAAATTCTGTTTCAGGAACTTTTGCCATTTTCCTTACTTCTAATAGTTCTACTCTTTTTCTAACTGGTCATTTGGTCATTTACCAAATATTTCAGTTTTTCATAACTAAAATATACCTGTTAAAATTTCTAACTTTTAACCGATATTTCACTATTCACAACTGATATTTACGAATTTTCTCTGTAAAAATATTCGTATTATAACTTTACACTTTTCGGGTGATTTTACCTCGTATATAAAGTTTCTACATAACACTTTCCTGATTACATCAATATTTCTACTACTTTCTGTTCCGGGAAGAATTACGGTCAAATACTAGACTGTCCGAATTTGACTTAAAATTTTCCCGGTCATTACATTCACCCTTCCTTAAGAAATTTTCGTCCCGAAAATCAGAACAACTGGGGGTACTTCTGTCTGATCTCTTCTTCTACTTCCCAAGTGACTTCTACAACATTGTGATTTTTTCACTGCACTTTAACCATTGGGATACTATGAATTCTGAGTTTCCTTTCTTCTCTGGCAAGAATTTGGACTGGTTGTTCCTCATAGGACAAATCTTCGTGAACCTGGATAGGCTCATATTGTAACACGTGCGATGGATCTGAGATATACTTCCGGAGCATTGCTACATGAAACACATTATGCACTGAAGCCAACTCTGGCGGTAGAGCTAGTTGGTAAGCTACCTTTCCTACTCTTTCAATGATCTCGAAAGGCCCTATGTAACGTGGGCTCAGCTTACCTTTCTTCCCAAAACGCATCATACCCTTCATTGGTGCGACTTTTAGGAATATGGAGTCCCCTTCAGAAAATTCCAAGGGTCTCCGTCGTTTATCTGCATAACTCTTCTGCCGGCTCTGAGCCGTCTCTAATCTTCTACGGATCTTTTGCACTGTCTCAATGGCCTCTTGAACGAATTCCATCTTGTGAAGCTGCTTTTCCCGAGTGTCATGCCAATGAACTGGGGATCTACACTTCCTTCTGTAAAGTGCTTCATACGGGGCCATTCCGATGGAAGCTTGGTAACTATTATTATACGAGAATTTGATCAATGGAAACTTCATACTCCATGCGCCCTTGAAATCCATTGCGCATGCACGAAGCATATCTTCTAGGGTCTGAATGGTCCTCTCTGACTGCCCATCCGTCTGGGGATGAAACGCTGTGCTATAGCGTAATTCTGACCCCATCGCTTCCTGAACACTTCTCCAAAAATTGGAGGTAAATCGGCTGTCTCTGTCCGACACTATA
>NW_010368048.1:183579-188798 GCF_000414095.1 Morus notabilis | reverse complement strand
GCTAGTATCTGCTTCTTGATCCCTTCTTGATCCGGTACACAAATTCTTCTTTGGTATAGGAGAATTCTGTCCTTTGAAAGGCTGAAATTCGACCTTGCATTCTCTACTATCTCCTTCCTGTATCCATCCATAACTGGATCACCTTTCTGAGCTTCTCGTATCTCGTCCTATAGCACAGGCTGCAGCCTTAGAGAAGCTAACTTACTAGAGATTAATTCGAGGTCTAGGAGATTAATCTCTTGTTGAAGCTGCTTAGGTAACAATTCGGTCTCGACTGGAGTCCGCAGTGCTGGATTTCTGCTCAAAGCGTCTGCTACACGATTGGCTTTACCTGGATGGTAAAGGATTTCACATTCGTAGTCCTTCACAAGTTCAAGCCATCGTGTTTGTCTCATATTAAGCTCCTTCTGCGTGAAGAAGTACTTTAGGCTCTGATGGTCCGTATAAATTTGGCATCGAACCCCATACAGGTAATGCCGCCATAACTTGAGCGCAAAAACTACTGTGGCTAACTCAAGATCATGCGTTGGGTAATTACGCTCGTGATCCTTCAGTTGCCGAGATGTGTAAGCAATGACTTTGCCATTTTGCATCAACACGGCTCCTAGTCCTGTCTTTGAGGCATCACTGTAGATGTCAAATTTTTCTCCCTCTTCTGGGATCGTGAGTACTGGAGCACTAATTAATCTTCTTTTGATCTATCTGAAACTCTGTTCACATCTATCTGTCCATTCATACCTTCTATCTTTTCTGGTTAAGGCAGTGAAAGGAGCCGCAAGACGAGCAAATCCCTCCACAAACCTTCTGTAATACCCTGCCAATCCTAGGAAACTTTGAATTTCCGTAACACTCTTTGGAATTGGCCACTTCTCAACCGCTTCAACCTTTACTGGATCCACGGTGATTCCTTCCTTGGATACTACATGTTCGAGGAAGTGGACTTTATCTAACCAGAACTCGCACTTAGAACTTCGCATATAGCTGATGTTTCTTCAACGTGTGTAGTGTGATCCTCAAATGTTCTGCGTGCTCCTGTGGATCTCGTGAGTGTATAAGGATGTCATCGATGAAAACAATAACAAACTTATCTAAATACTCTCTGAAGACTCTGTTCATAAGGTCCGTAAATGCCGCTGGGGCATTTGTAAGTCCAAACGGCATCACTAAGAATTCGTAGTGTCCATACCGAGTTCTGAATGCCGTTCTGGAAATGTCTTCTTCTCTAATCTTGAGCTGATGATACCCCGATCGAAGGTCTATCTTCGAAAACGTGGTAGCTCCCTTCAACTAGTCGAACAAGTCATCGATTCGTGGCAATGGTTACTTGTTCTTGATGGTGACTTTGTTGAGCTCTCTATAATCTATGCACATCCGAAGCGTGCCATCCTTCTTTTTGACAAAGAGGATCGGAGCTCCCCATGGCGAGAAGCTCGGTCTGATGAAGCCTTTGTCTAACATCTCTTGGAGTTGAACCCGCAACTCTTTTAGTTCCGCTGGAGCCATCCTGTACGGTGCTTTGGATATTGGGGCGGTGCCAGGGAAAAGCTCTATCTCAAAAGCTATTTCCCGATCTGGAGGAAGTCCAGGTAGTTCCTCTGGAAAAACGTCTAGGAACTCCTTGACTATGGGAACGTCTTCTGGTTGATGTTTCCCCTCTTGGTTCCTGTCCACCACATACGCCAAATATCTAGTGCATCTGCTAGTCATCAATCGTCGGGCTTCTAGGGAACTAATAAAACGTCTAGGTGTCCTTGATGTGGAACCCATGTACTCAAACATCTGTTCTCCTTCTGACTGAAAAACTACCTTTTTCTTTCTACAGTCTATTGTAGCATTTTACTTTCCTAGAAAATCCATTCCTAGGATCACATCATAATCTACTAAGTTCAGTACAACTAGGTCCGCACTTAGTTCTCTTCCTGCTATCTCTACTGGTACGTGACGTAACCAATGACTAGACAACAACACATCACCTGATGGTAGTGCTATCTTAAAGGCTTGCCGTATCCTCTCTTGAGGATGTAGTATTCGTTTAACAAATTCTACTGATGCAAATGTATGTGTGGCCCCTGAATCAAATAATGCTCGTGCAGGGACATGGGCAACAGTAAGCTGACCTGTCACTACGTTGGACGTGCCTGCCTCCGCTTCCTCCTTAGTGTATGTCATTAAGTGAGCATTGGCCTGTGGAGAAGCTTCTACTCTATTCAGCTGAGGGGTCGAGAATACCCTCTGTGCTTGCATCGCGTGGAATTGTGGAACTGGTGGCCTTTGTGGAGCCATTCTAGGAGATCCTGCTTTAAACGGACACTGCCTTGCATAATGTCCTTTCTGTCCACACGTATAGCATACAGCCGTGCCGGCGTTACATTCTCCGGAGTGTTTCTTTCCACAGGTCAGGCAGATAGGAACACTAGGACTGGTATACTGGTCCTGCTTCTGTTGGGGGTTTCGCTGATTCTGATTGCGATTCCCTTTCCTCTTGCTGGGGTTTTGCTGGTTCCCCTGTCTAGGTTTCGATCCCTAGTCGCTACGGCTTCCTTGGCTTTGCGAATTAGCACCTGAGCTCTGCTTAGTGGGTGCCTGTGCCTTTTCCCTCTGTTTCTTCTTGTCTTCCCACATCTTAGCCCGTTCCTCTCTAGATTTGGTAATGTTATGCTCCGCACGTATTGCCCGATTAACTAGATCGGCTACCGTGGTTGGTGGATACTACCCACTTTCCACAACGGTGGCTATATCTCCTCGGAGCATATTAACCATCCTCCTAACCTTCTCTTCCTCTGTTGGAACCAACTGAGGACATAGTCGTGCCAACTGATCAAATCGTCGGCATGCTTCTACAACTGTCTGGTCGCCCCGCTTAAAATTGTTGAACTCATTCTGCTGAGTCTTAAGGGCTTCTAAGTTGTAATACTTACGGTTAAATTCCCATAGGAATTCATCTCATAACATCTGTCTCACATTCCTTCTGGCGCACACTGATTCCCACCAATAGCGGGCATCCTTCTTTAATACGAAAGCGGCACACTGAATCTTCTCCCTGTATCAACTGGGTAAGCAATTCTCGTAACTGTCTGCTTTCCTCAGCCTGGGCTGCTATTTGCCCCCTTAGACCTGCTACTTCTTTAGCTAGGTCTGGTGCTGGAGGATTCTGTTCTGCTTATGTTCTCTTTGGACATGTATGAACCATGTTGCTGTGTCTATATTAACTAAAAGAGCAACATAGTTTGTTTAAGTGCAAAAAGAACTGCTTCTAAACTTTCTTGACTGGCTATACTTTAAACTATCATTTATTCTCATATCAACTAGCAAAACATACATTCTATATGTTCTCCCATTATGCATGCCCCATATCATGCATATGACATCATATACAAATCATCACAACAGTAAAAGTTTTTTAAGCCTTTCATTCAAATCTATTATGTATGTCCCATTTCATACATATCACATCATACATAAAACATCGTTAGTCTAAGTTTCTCAATACTATTTACATAACCTTGCGTCATATTCAAATAAATAAAACGCTAAGTCCTAACTTAATCCTCATCATCTAAGTGTTCCTCAGGATCCTCCCCTGGATCCTCCTCAGGGTCTTCTTCTGAATCCTCCTCGGGATCCGACTGAGGGTTACCACTAGCTTCCTCACCAACGGTCCTAACGTAGGTCCATCTTCGCCGAATGGCCATAGGCTCATCCGTTGCCTCTATCTTGGGTCTCGGTCGTTGTCGAGAAGTAGTGGCTTCCGCATCATGTCTCCTAATATGGGTATTGGAAAACAAGAAGTCTCGCCTAACCGCCGCTGGCCGTGTCCTCTTCTCTAGCAGCTGGCGCTCCCAATGCTACGCCTCGACGATAAATTGTGTGAGGGTCTGATCCGATCGCGGAACTAGTCGATGCTGGTACTCTTCCGTCAGACTTCTCCATAGGATCTGACACTGCTCCTCCTCACTTAGATTAAAAATTTGATTCGGAGCCAGTACCTCTGTCAAAACTCTCGCTATATAGGCTACAACGACCTTATCCGATCTCATACTAGCCCTCTCGGCTTGTATGATAAACTCTCAAGCTTGGGTGTAGGTCACGGCTACACTCACCTGGCTTTGTGTCTCTCCACTCTACTGTGGTGCCGACTCTGATGGCATGACTTGGGGAAGAAACTGATGCTTCAACATGTGGCAAAAGTCTTCCCATTGCATCTCCGCTATTTCGTCCTCATCCAAAGCTTGCCAAAAGATTAAGGCATTGCCCTCTAATAGACACTCTACGAGCATAACCCACTCCTCTCGAGCTATGTCACAGGCTCGCATCACGTACTCGACACGGTGCAGCCAATCCCTAATTCTCGTGGGATGTGAAACCCCATCAAAGGAAGGTGGATTATAGGTGTAGAACCTGACTGCGGCTTGACCTGTAGTCAAAGCGACTCTCCTTGCTCGGTGTGCAGCCTTGGCCGTCATAGGCTCTAGAGCCCTTAACTCCCGATCCACTAGTGGATGACTATATCTAGCAGGAGTGGCTACCGACCTCTCTGTTTGTCAGAACCGTGAGGTTAGAAACGTTCTTACCCGTCCCCACAACGTATTCTCTTGTGATGTAGGTGCTAACAGGGATGATGGATGTGATCGATCCATTGGTACCTGTTCTGTCTTGCCAAAAGAATAAGCAATTCTCAGTTTTAGTTCATAAACTAATTTACCTGGACTGTGCAGAAGCATAGGTGCGGGATTGTCATGGCAGGAGTAGGAACGCCGCTCTGATACCAACTGTGACGGCCTGCGCCCTCGCGGCGCGGTCGCCGTTCCTTATACTACTACTAATAGGCTAAGTTGTAGTCTAATCCATTATTTGTTGTTAGACTATTGTCTCTTTAATTTACGTTCATATGCGGGTAAATTTTTTTTTCTTTACTTTAACCCTCGGGTTCTTAACATGTTATGTTGTTACACTAATAACATATCTTGCTATTACTTTAAGGATTCGGATATCAAACTAGTTTCTGAAAACTTGTCTTAACTTATTACAGTCCGTTGTTCTTTACTAAGACAATGGTTGTAATGTCTTCTTCTTAGAACTGAACATACATACTAGTATTCTATATTACATTACTTTGCAGCGGAATTTAATTTCTAAGTGAGCGTAGTAAAGACCACTCCCGTGTACCCATGACATTTCTGCCACCCTTGCCTCCGCCTGTCCATCAAGCAAACCACTAT
>NW_010368048.1:179927-181841 GCF_000414095.1 Morus notabilis | reverse complement strand
AAATATCCGCCGTTAACGCAACGCAACCACTAGTAGAGTGTAGAAGGTTGATTAATGCTTCCTTTTCTTGTTTATATAATTTTAATGCATCTTTCCTAAGAGTAGTTCTAGAAAAAAATTGTGCATTAGGATTATGTACAATTTTAATATAACGTTGCTAATTTCTTTGTTCAGGAAAACTTAGTGGTTGATCTAATGTGGCTATTAATCGTGCCATTTCCAGACGATCAACTTGCGGATCGTATTTTCACGTGCTTAGATCACCGGTTTGGCGGTCAAACAATAATTGCGTTTGGTGGAGATCAGCTCCGCCTCCTTGCTTTTGAAGACACTTTTCAGAGTGCCTTCTTAAGTGTGTAGTGCCGTGAATAGTGTTACCTTGTAATTTCTCACCACAATATTTACATTGAGCTACGTATTTAATGTTACCGTTATTGTTGACGTCCTCGAGTGTGTTGAAGTGCTCCCAAACTGCTGAGGTGCGCTTGCATTTCTTCTTAGAACTTGCAACACTTGCACTAGCACTACCGCTTGCCTCTCCTCCACGGCCACTTGTGCCACCACCATTGCGTCCCCGACCTCTAGTACGTCCACCAGGGGTCGGATTTGCAGTTTGATCAGCATCTCTTTCCATAGTTTGCGATTCCTGCGATTGAAAAACATTAGGAAATTGCCCTTCTTCGATGTTGAATTGGGCATCAATAGGAATATCACCACCACCACCATAACCAGAAGAAGCCATTATGAAAAATAAGAGAGATTGAGAGCGCTTTGAGAGAGCTTAAGAGAGATCGAGATTCGAGAGAGATGTAAGCGAGATTAAGAGAGATTTGAGAGAGGGTAAAAGACCATTTTTTTTTAAATTCGGGCATTTCGGGCTAACGGTAAAAAAAAATTGGGCATTTTTCAAGCATGGGGTGAAATTCGGACAACGGTCACCAAAAATTCAGGTAATTCAGGCAAAAATTCAGGTAGTTCGGGCAGCTTCAAGTATTTGCCAGAAAATTCAAAAAAAATCCGGCGAACAGCGGGGGAAGGCTTCTCCACGGCGGCGGGCTGTCGGGGGCTTACCATTTTCGGGCTACCCGAGCCCGTGCCCGAAGAAAATCATTTTCGGGCGGCGAGAGGGGCCTGCCCGCCGCCCGAAAGTCCAACACTGTGACCGGCTGCTTACCTTTGTTACCTGCACACGAGTAAACTGATGAGCTAACGCTCAGCAAGTATAAACATGCAAACATCATAAACTAATAAAAGTTACATTAAGAGTTATGATGCAAATATGCTCGTGTGAAACATGCTTTAAACTGCTTTCTATCTTTCTGTTCTTACTTCTGTAGGCCTGGGCCCCTACTTACTGTCTGGTCTAGTCGGAATCTCTACTCTTTGAGATTTTCCTCCCTTGCGGAGGCCGACGACCCGTCAGTCTTTTACTTTATTGGTCATTTCTTACTGTCTGGTCTAGTCAGAATCTCTACTCTGTTAGATTTTCCTCCCTTGTAGAGGCCGACGACCCGTCAGTCTTTTTCTTTACTGAATGATATGCAACGTTTCTCTACGTGCACATGATAACATAAAATGCATAATACTTCTTGTATACTTTAACTGTGCATAAAGGTAACCATATGTCGCCCTTTTGCAATCTAGAGCACTAAGCCCTCCAAACACGTATAATCACATGTAATCACATAGACTTAGGAACATAAGTAAATTCATAGTTCTAAGTCTAACTACAGCTTACTCGAGTCCAGACAAACATATATGTCTATACTTATAGTTAATCCGCTAGGATTTTCGCTTGCTGGAAGTTCTTTCTCGTTGCTTCGGCTCTCGTGCCAAAACCTGTTTCATGGAAATAGGTATTAACCACCTATTCCAAGCATCAAAATTTCTCATACTTGTATTCCTAAATCCAAT
>NW_010368048.1:178993-179854 GCF_000414095.1 Morus notabilis | reverse complement strand
TATCTCGGTTTCTGAATCATAATCTATTCACTTCCGAGCTTTAAAACTGTTACTCATTCTCGAGAGTCGAATTCTTAATTCAATGCTTACTAACTAGGTTTTTAGAAATTTCGGCAGAGTTTCGCCTTGTTTTTTCTAGTTTCCCGAGTTTTCAATAACTCGTTCTACTTCTGATTTCGGTACCTATAGTCTAGATTCACATTCCTGAACATAAATTTCAACATAAAATGAAAAACACTTTTTCTCCATTTCTAGGGTATTCCGAATTTTTAGTGTTAATCCAAAAAAATTTGTTCAATCGTTTCCATACTTGCACGTTAAACTCCTATCATAGTCCCCGACAAAACCTCGGTTTCGTTTTTCAGTTTTACGGATTTTTTTCGAGATGAGTTACTATTCATAACAACGAAAAAGCATGCAGTTTCTCATGAAAAATCCGAAATCTTACCTTGAAAAGTTGAGATTCTCCGCTAGAATGCCTCGGGTTATGTTTCTACCGGACTGAACGGAAGAAATTTCGACGAAAACGGGTGATTCCTTGATTTTCCCTTGATTTTCTCTCTTTTCTCTAATTTGTCCCCCCATTACAACTCTGCAGATCCTCTGTAATTTCTATTAGTCCGTTCTAGGCGGTTTAGGGGTTTGTAATCATTCCCTGTGCAACTGACCTTCTCCAAACCCAGACACAACCTAGGGATCTCCAGCTTGTAACTGTTGGTCTCCGGATCGAATCCGGATGCGGAAGCGTGGTGGTGCGGGGAAGAGGCGGATCGTGTATAACAAAAATTTTCATAAAACTTTTGAGATACTCTATAGATTATATTAATTTATGCACGAATAAATTAATCTCATTAACTTATA
>NW_010368048.1:175405-178057 GCF_000414095.1 Morus notabilis | reverse complement strand
TAAAATTTCTATTTTGCCCTTTGTGTCTGGTAGAATTACAAGGACGACGCGAGGACTAATGGACCTATAATTTTGAGCTCCAATAAAATTAATAATTAATTAAACACTTTAATTAATTTATTAATTCTATTAATTCCAATAGTTACTCCACTATAAACTTGGAATTGAACTCTCGAAATTATAGGCATTAATTACTTCTAAACTGCGAAGTGTCCATTTGATATAGTCATTACATATAGATCAATCCTCCATAAATAATTCATAATTAGAGTCAGGTAGAATCCGTTAACCTCTCTAATTACATCTTTATCCTTGAGTACCATTGATTCTCTAATGGATAGTGATTCATAAAAGACATTCATGAACCAGAGCGCTCTTACTAATCCAAGTACCAAATCAACACTCAAGAGAGTTATTTATCTGCTTCTTTCTCAAGAAGGAATGGATTCCATCTCGTATAATAACATTCCCAGCTACCTATTTCATTATGTCTCCAAAATACAAGGAATAGGATTCAGGGTCTCAGAATCCGTACCGAGTAAATCAAAAGACATAAATCCATAAATAGGAGTTTGTTAAGAACTCAGGATTAAGATCATCCTATATATGACCATCGGTAGACTCAATTAGAATTTCTATGCTTAACGGAAATTATTAGAAATTCATATTGTGTCTACGTCCATGTTTCACATAATCTCATTATGCGAAATACACTCATTCAATATCTCGCCATATTAACAGTGCGGATAACACCGTTCCATTCTAAATGGGAATGACATGTATTTATAATGTTTTAATTAAAAGATTCCGAACTTTAATTAAATTCATTATGAACAATTACTTTTGATTATTATCCTTAAACATTATCCTCTCGTATACAACACTTATATACCATGTTTAAGGTTACATAAATAATCAAGGAATATTATTTGATATTCATAAAATATTCATAAATATATGCACATAAAATGATGAATAAACTCTTTTATTAAATAAATAATAAATATCCTTTTACATCGCATGCTTCTAGGATACTATTCCTAACAATTTCTTCTTGGAGCCATGGTCGTTGATTACTTCTTAGTCGTCTTGGGTCCTAAACCCGCAACCAAAGATTCTGGGTTTGATCCCCAGTGGAGTCGCCAATTGTTGACGGTTGGTTTTGGTCAACAAGACTTTACCGGATTACCCCTCGGTGGCCTATTGGGTTACCGGTTAAAACTTATAATTTAACTGAATATTCTAGAAATTGTGTTTACGCTTTTTAGTGTATTGTGAAGAGTATTTGACACTGTGTTTTAATGGAAGTAAAAACGCACAGAAGCTTGTAGTGGTTCACCCTTATGAAAGCAAAGCTACATCCACTGTATATTTTATTTCTTTTTTATTCTTCACAGGTTACATAAAAAATTCCCCCCTTCTCTCTGGGGCTTTGCCCCTTTTATAGTTTACAGATTACACACGAACATAATCCAACGGCGAGCTACCATTGGGACTTTTTGACGGTTCCTCTCAAATGGCCTATCCTCTCAAGTGTCCTACTATCCCATCTACCTAGACTGTAGCCTGTCAGTCCCTTTTGGACTGCTTACTCATCTAATTTGTCCCCCCATTACAACTCTGCAGATCCTCTGTAATTTCTATTAGTCCGTTCTAGGCGGTTTAGGGGTTTGTAATCATTCCCTGTGCAACTGACCTTCTCCAAACCCAGACACAACCTAGGGATCTCCAGCTTGTAACTGTTGGTCTCCGGATCGAATCCGGATGCGGAAGCGTGGTGGTGCGGGGAAGAGGCGGATCGTGTATAACAAAAATTTTCATAAAACTTTTGAGATACTCTATAGATTATATTAATTTATGCACGAATAAATTAATCTCATTAACTTATATATATCAAGAACTCAATCAGGAAAAATACCTGGAAGCCGACTCGGATGATAACTTGAGTTCTTTGACCACGAACAGTCCTTGCTCCAATCTTTGTGTTTAGAAAACCAATGTCTTCCATATCAATTCCGAGAATCCACGAAGACGTGTGTGTGGGCACACATGAGACAAAACGGGTTACAATAAACACTCGAATTTCCACAAACACCAATGCATGCACGATGTGGAATTTTTGGAAAAAAAAAAATTTTCCTCCCTCTCTCTCTTGAGAATTTCGGCCAGCCTTAACTCTTAGGGCTGAAAAATTGTTTCCAAAATTTCTGTAGAGAAATTTCGGCTACCTCTAAAATTAAGGCAAAAAACCATTCCGAAAATTGTCTCAAAATAGTATTTAATAGAGTAGAAGTCAAACTTCTAGAAGGAATCCAATCTATATCTCTAAGATAAAGCTTATTAATTATCTCCTATTTGAATTTTAAACCAAATCTCCTCTTTTCCTCTATCCTATATGGCTGGCCATTCTAAGGGGATTCTCATCCCTGTGTGGCGCCAATATCAGATAGGGAAGGAAGAGAAAATCATCATTTATCCTGTAGTCCAATTTTGACTCAAATTCAAATTCCAATTTAAGTCAAACTTAAATTAATTTGAATTCTAAATTGAACAACTTATCAAATAAGTTTAAATGGATAAATCTAAATGTGTTCAAATTCAAATATAAATAATAATTAATTCTCAATTAATTATTTTCAAGTGTTTAATTTT
>NW_010368048.1:171314-171680 GCF_000414095.1 Morus notabilis | reverse complement strand
TCCCGAATCAACTATCCAGGACGAGGAATCACCCTCTACTAAAGATGTTTCTAGAATTAGTAAATCTTATTTACTTTGATTCTTTTTCTTTGTTTAGCTGGAAATAATTTCCATTTAAGGGCTAAAACTTAATAAAGAAACAAATATGATTAGTTATTCCTGAATCAACTATTCAGGATAAGGAATCACCCTTTTTACTAAAACATGTTTTTAGAACTAGCAAATCATATTTGCTTAGGTTCCTTTCTCTTTTTTTTTTTCGGGAAACAATTTCTTTGTAAGAACTAAGACTTAATAACGAAAACAAACATGAGTAGCAACTCCCGAATCTACTATTCAGGATAAGGAATCACCCTTTTTACTAAA
>NW_010368048.1:169577-170657 GCF_000414095.1 Morus notabilis | reverse complement strand
CCAACGATAATCCAATTTACCACAAATAAAGTGTACCTTTGGGTAGTCAAATTATTTACAAATTGAACCGAGACTCCTCTCTGTTAATAAACATACTCAAAATATCTCATATTTTCATATTTATTAACTACCGTTATTTTAGTCAAAATATAACCAACAAACTTTGATTATATCTTCATGAGTGTAAACCACGGTTTCAGATCCCATAGACTTAACTCTGGATTGCTACCTTTGGGCAGTCAATTCGAAAATACATCCTGAAATCCTATCTCTAGGAAGCCAACCTTGTTATTGATCCGACAAGGACACTCTCCTTTAGGAGGGCGATTCAATGTCGCCGCAAAGCCCCTCTCCGGATCTCACGGTGTTGCGCTAATGGTGGAGACCACCTCTCCCACTCATTATTTTACAAATATGTATTTTGTTTGAAAACCATGAGATGTTTTTCAAATCGAAAAATAAACAATTTATTTTTCGGATATGTGAAATTCTAAAATTTAACTCTTAAATTCAATTTCACATGTAACAGTATTTTGCAAATCAATTTTGCAACTTAAATCAATTTAATCATATTAAATCGATTTTAGCGCATGGTTCTTATTTTATTTTATTTTTCTAAAACCCTTTTATAATAAATAATAATAAATGCGCGTGTATATATTATATGCATGGCATGTCATAAAACATATGAGTAAGCACATTATATCTATATGGCATGTTATATGCATTATCAACATAAAATATAAATATATGCAATCGGCTATTGAGATGGATTTGACCGGGTCCCATGGAAATTATAAATCACAACCAAATCGAATAAATAAATAATTACAATAATTATTTTCTTCCGTTACATCAACGGGTCTTCGATTTTTGAACTCTTCATTCTTTGGCTTCGTTCTTCGTCTTCGGGTTAGATTTCACCTTCTTCAGGGTCCGGAACTCTTCCGGGTCCATCGGCACGCATTACGAGAATTTTGGAAAACCTCGGGTCCATTCGGGGTCCAATTCCCGAATAAAGGCTGCCAGCTGTGCACTCTGGCCGCGCGCTGTGCGCGCCCGCGCAGACTGTCCGCGCGC
>NW_010368048.1:138425-167268 GCF_000414095.1 Morus notabilis | reverse complement strand
AGTACCATTGGTTCTCTAATGGACAGTGATTCATAAAACACATTCATGAATCGGAGCTCCTACTGGTCCAAGTACCGAATCAACCCTCAAGAGAATTATTTATCTACTTCTTTCTTAAGAAGGAATGGATTCCATCTCGTGTAATAACATTCCCGGCTACCTACTTCATCATGTCTCCAAAATACAAGGAATAGGATTCAGGATCTCAGAATCCGTACCGAGTAAATCAAAAGACACAAATCCATAAATAGGAGTCTGTTAAGAACTCAGGATTAAGATCATCCTATATATGACCATCGGTAGACTCAATTAGAATTTTTATACTTAACAGAATTATTAGAAATTCATATTGTGTCTGTGTCCTTGTTCCACATTATCTCATTATGCGAAATACACTCATTCAATATCTCGCCATATTAACAGTGCGGATAACACCGTTCCATTCTAAATGGGGATGACATGTATTAATAATGTTTTAATTAAAGATTCCAAACTTTAATTAAATTCATTATGAACATTGCTTTTTGATTATTATCCTTAAACATTATCCTCTCGTATATAACACTTATATACAATGTTTAAGGTTACATAAATAATCATGAAATTTTTATTGATATTCATAAAATATTCATAAATATATGCACATAAAATAATGAATAAACTCTTTTATTAAATAAATAATAAATATCCTATTACATCTCATGCTTCTAGGACACCATTCCTAACAGTAACCTCAGAGGTCTTTCTTGGGATACGGACATAGTTGTTGCGTCCTACGCTATACTTTGCCAGACGTGGCCTCTCTCTCGGTTGACCCTATCACAGTACTATTGCAAACAGATCACGCATGTCTCAACTGTATATAATGTCGATGGTTTCATTATCCCCTTATGCACTCGACTCTTCCACCATATGTGGGGGAAATGAGTTTCAGGCGTCGGCAGTTACTTGACGTAGCAAGCATGGGACCACGTGGGGCATGGCCATTGTTCGATGTGTCAATGTATATTTTTCCACACAACAGAATCCATGATATGTTACTTGTGTTGCTTTTAAGTATATATATATATATATATTGGTAAAGTAAACGAAGTAGAGTGATAAATGAAAACAAAAGAAATAAAATGTTACAAACATATCACAAATTCACAATTATGTGTAATTGATTATTGTAACTAGGATGCTATATTTTTCTAATTTAAAAATAAGCGTTCGTGTAAATTCTCTTTTCAAAATGTGATTATGTACACTATTGATGAAAAATCAAGAAAAAAAAAAAGAGAAACAATAAATAGGCTGACTATAATGAATAATCGAATTCATTACTAGAGAGAAAATATCTTGTTAAGTGCTTAAGAATATTAGTTGGGATTTGATTTAAACTGATAATTCTTCAAACAAAGTTTTTTCTTCTAATGTTTTATGGGGTCTATATATAAATTTTGTACAAATACATATATATCAGTGCAAATAAAAAAAAATTTAGTTGGGCTTGAGCCCCCAGGTCTTTATTGGCTCCATTAGTAGCAGAGCTAGAATTGTATAAACAGAATATGTTAAGGATATTATTTTTATTTGTACAATTTAAGTCATAATTTAAGTTATATATAAGAGAAAAATATTGTAATAAAAAAAATTAAATTTAAATTTTTATGAAAAACACTTTAACAATATAACTTAAATTTAGAATTCGACCTAAATCAATCCCAACTTTTGAACAAACTCATAGTTGTCGGTCTGTAATTATTAGGACCTCATTTATTTTATCAATTTATGTTTTATTATAGTAAAAAAAAATTTTAAAAACAGTCACATTTAAATTTTTTATTATAATAAAAAAATTTTATATAAAATCATACCTTAATTTTAATCAAAAATTTAAATTAACAAACTCAACAGATATTGTGTTTAAAGAATTATAGCATCAATGAATAATAAGTGGTTGCACTTAGTGGCGGGCCAATCTCAATTGGGTTCTTAATGTGCGGTCTCTGTTTAGCTGTCTTGCTCGCTGTCCCCCACCAAAAGACACCTTACTGCATATTGACACATCAGCTTTTCGCAACAATTCTGCACACGGCGTTACTGAACGGAAACAAAACGGAGGGTAGTTGTCCTCATTTTGCTATGACGTCACTCATATGACAATTATTTTTGCTTTCGATTTTGCTCTTTCTTTTTTCCCTGAATTCCTTACATGCCTTAGTTGCAGACTAATTCAACAAACCGCCGAATAGATCAAGAGTTTCCGGTTCTCAAAAACAAAGAGCTGCATCCTTCAAGTCCCAAATTATTATACCTTCCTCCCTAAATCGAAAAAAAATAATAATATTCAAGTAGATAATGAGTGATAGGCATAAATCGAATAGGGATTTCGAAACTGAGATGAGATTGAACTTCCATAGGATTAATGACTGATTCAAAGAAAACATAAATTCAAATCCAGGTGATTTAGGGGTTGAAGTTAAAAAGGTGTAAGGGGCTTCCAAAAAATTCAGGTGAACCCACTATTCCAGATCCAAGCAACCCAGAAACGCCGCTCGCCGTGAAAAACCAGCCCCCTCCGCAACCTCGCGCCGCCGCCATGGACCAAGCGAGATCTGTGTCTCCAGAAAAGAGAAGGTCGACCTCCCCCGGTTCTGCCGCAAGCCAAGGTGACTCTCCATCAAGAGCAAAGAAGATAGAGATGACTTCTTTCAGTTTTTTGCAGAAAAAGACGAGAAAATGTTGAAAAGTTACGGAAGTTTTATAACGCTGTTAAAGAGATTAGTAATAGAGATTTAGGAAAGAGCTGGTGTATAAAATTTACAGTGAGGTGTCAATGTTTAAGTGGGAGGACAGCGACGGAGACGGCTAAATAAGACAGCAGGTCTGAACGCACCAAGCTCCTATTTCATTGGGGACGTTAAGATTAGATAACATACAAATATATAACTCGGTATATTGCTGCACTTTTCAAAACCTACCAAATGCATATTGAGAAGTTTATACTATGAAAAATACTACTAAGAGGGCTTCACCTTGAAACTTTTTATTTTCATACTATATATTAGTTGAGGTACATGCGATGCCCATATTGAATTGTAATTGAGGTTTTTAAAATGTAGATTATGAATAAATTATAAAAAAAATGTATATTATGAATAGAAAGAATAAATACAATAAAAATTTTATACAGAGATTGAAAAGAAAAAAAAAAGTTATTTGCACAAATAAAATCTAAAAATACGCATTTATTTTATTTTGACTGTTAATATTTATTTTTAGAGGTTTAACTATCATGATATTTTTGAAATATTTAGTTTCGACCCATCAGTTAATAAATTGACTATTTTAGACTATATAGCATAAGTATAATAGGTTAGGGTTTTACAAGGGATAAAATGTTAAAAGAAACAAGCAAATCTTAAAAGATAATCTGAAAAGAAAAAAAAAGTTTAGATGTAACGACTAGAAGAATTAAACAGGTTTAATTATGTTAATTGTGATTTATTAGTATACTTAGAAAGATTAAGGTAAATTCCTTGTAAAACTCAACTCTTGAATCTCAGATTTTCTTAGTAAAGACTTGATTTTTTGTTGAGTTTCGTGAGATTTTGGTTTAAACATGATTTTTGATGGATTTTGATTGAAATCATGAGGGAATTTGGGAGTTTTTTGATTCTTTGAACTTAAATTGATGATTGGAACCTGGTTTTTATGAATCCCCATAAAATTATCTTAAAATCAAACCCAAAAATACAGGTTTTTCTCGACCTGTAAGCCTTTCACCGGTCGACCGGGGTAGTCGACCGGTCTCCACTCCACTGGCCAACTGGTGGAGTTACACTCCACTGCCACCGTTCGACTGGTGTACACTTTCCCTGACCCAAAAATGTTTTCAAATTTCGATGGAGAACCAACTTAACTTCATTTGAGAACTCAAAGTGAGTGGATTAGCCACATTGATCCTTGTTCTATCTTATTTCTCTTGTTTGAATTCTAAATTCTCAAAGAATCACAATTTGGATTATGAAATGGTTTATAAACTTTGATTTTGAGTCAGGCACACTAGTATGATACAATTGTACATAATGAAGCTAGATTGTTTAGAGAAAACGTTTGAACTCTAAACTGTTCTTTTGACGATGAAGCTAGCGGCACGATTGAACCTGGAGCTTCAAGAATAGACGGTTGGACAACGTAAAGTTATCCGTAGACTAAAATATCTAAGAGGTAGCATATTCTTGACCATATCCTTGTTAGCCTTATTTTATATAAGTTTGGCCTATGAAAATGTTTTAAAGATAAAACGTATTTGATATTATTGAGATTTAAAGAAGAATTTAAAATAATATTTTCTTGAAATAAGATATATTAAGAAATGGTAAAATGCATGATGGGCTAGAGATTGGGGTATGGAGATCATATCCTTAGGGGCAGGTCTTGAAACCCGTACGGGCCATTTCGGTGGTGATATCATAGATTTGCGACAAGGTAAGTGATTCATCATAATCTTGTGAATTACTTACTGAAACATGGAACTGGAGATTTATGATTATTTCCTTTCATTTAAAAAGATGTTTATTTCTGAATGATATGTTCGGACCGCGTTCTCTTTTAATTTATAAAGTTGTATGAAATTATATCCTATTGGGCCTTTTGCTCACTTTTCTAATGTTTTCAATGTATTAAACCCCTCACAGGCGACGTTAGAAGTAGTGCTAAGTAGGTGGTGATTACCGGAGAGGAAATTCACTCAAGAAGAGAGGAAGCTATGAAGTATTTTCTTCCTTGTTTCTTATTACCAAGGCATGTAAAAACTTTATGGTTTGTAACCCTAAATTCTACTAGACTATGGTTGATGTCTATATTTAGTTATTTGATTTGTATATGTATGTACAAAATGGATTTTTCCTGCGGGGAAATCCTGAAATGATGCCAGAGGCTGAAATTTGACTGGTTTTATTGTGGTTGTATGAAATCCACCTCACTTTTCTTGAAACCTAATTTTCTTAAAATAGTGTAGTTTGTTTAGAAATTCTTAAATAAACTATCTTTGAAATTGATTTCAGCATTATTAATACTTATTACTTTCTTAATCCTATCTAATTTCTAAACAAGCCTGGACGTCACTAACCTCTGTTTTGGGACGTGACATTTTGGTATTAGAGCCATAGGTTTTAAGAACCTTGGGATTGTGCATACATGAATGACATCAGGAAACCACGCAAACAGTCTAATTTCTTTTCAATCGAGAGAATGCCTCCGCACCTTAGAAATGCTAATATGCCAGCAGTGCCGAACAAAGAGTTCATGGATGCGATGTATGAAGCATTTCAAGGAATGACTACTCAAGCCCAGAATGAGCGTCTGGCTGAGGACAGGAAGCAAGCCTATTTCTATGAGTTCAAACATGGATCAATCCATGATGTGGGAGGACCACAAGAGGCCGACTACTGGCTCAAATCCATCTCGAAACACCTAAAACAATGGGAGTACCTGAAGAATATCGAGTGAAGTTTGCAGCATATAAGTTTGGAGGTCAAGCTAGCACTTGGTGGAAATAGGTCAGAAGAATACATTTTGTGGGAACTATGACTACAGAATAGTTCAAGAATTTTTCAATGAGCAATACTTTCTCCAAAGCTACCGTGATGAGAAAGCAATGTAATTCATAGGACTGCAACAAAGGAAGTGACTGTAAGGGAATATGAGGCCAAGTTCAATGATTTATCCTGATTTCCCCTTCCTTATTAGAGTCTGAACATATGAAATGTCTCAAATTTGAAAGAGGTCTTATGAATACGGTTTGGAGATCATTGGTAGCTCTAAGGCTTTGCGTTTACTGAGACTTGGTGGCTGCAACAATAACTGTTGTACAAGACAATGTGGTTTATCTTCAAAGTAGAGAAGCCATAAACAGAGCTTCAGGAGGACCCCAGCAAAATAACAGAAAGAATCGAAACCAAGGGCAAACTAGTGGGGATGCAACGAGTAGGAATAGTGGTTCTTCATTAAGTGGTGGGAGTGGACCTTATAGGTTCAAGTGTCATCACTATGGACAACTCGGGCACATAAAAAGGAACTACCCCAACATGAATCAACTGCCACCTGTACAAACTCATAAGGATACCACTTACAGGCAGGACTAACCTCAGCAATTTGTGTCATCCTTCCAGCAACAATTGCCAGCTCCAATGACATTTCCTCCTACACAGTCTTATAGTCCCCCAAGTTACTCACAGTTCTGACCTCAAGCCTCGATATTAGTGCAGTCTCCTCCGTCGCAATAGTACAGACCAGGAAACCAGAGGTTTAATAACAATGACAAAGAAAAAGGGAAGGCACAAGGACAAGCCTATGCCATGACATGTGGAAGCCCTAGAGGCCAAGCTAGTAATGCCATCATCGAGGGAATGATTCTCATCTCACATTCCTTAGCCCGTGTTTTGTTTGATACGGGTGCCACTCATTCTCTCATGTCTCATTCTTTTGTGAGGACTTTAGGTTTAAAACCCAAAAGTCTAGATATTTCAATGTTCCTAAACTCACCACTTGGGTGTGTGGAAGTGTCTAGCACATGTAAATCATGTGAAATCAGAATCAGGGGTGAGTGGTTCAGAGTAGATTTAATCATTTTACCCATGAATTTGTTTGATGTACTGCTCAGAATGGACTAGTTATTGACGTACAGAGCAATTGTCAATTGCCACCATAGGAGAATGACTCTCATCACCAGTTCTAGAGCACTAGTCACTTATCAAGGGGGCATAAACCCAGTTTTAGATGAACGACTGTTGAAACACGGTGTTGGAGGACGACAAAACCTAGCCTGCTTTTCCTTCCTTTTTGCTTTAAAAGGTGAACCCGGTGTAACAGAAGAAAATATCAAAATCCCCATATTGGATGAGTATGCGGATGTATTTTCTGAAGAATTGCCTAGTCTACCGCCAGATAGAGAAATAGAATTATGCATCGATTTACTTATGGGAACGGCTCTGATTTCCATCACTCCTTATTGAATGGCGCCTGCCGAGGTGAAAGAGTTAAGCGCCTGCCAAGGTGAAAGAGTTAAAGAAGCAACTCGGTGAGTTAGCGAAAAAATGATACATCAGAAACAGTACCTTCCCGTAGGGCGTTCCTATTTTATTTGTGAAGAAACATGACGGATCTCTTCGTTTGTCCATTGATTATTGGCAATTGAATTGAGTAACCGTGAAGAACAAGTATCCATTACCAAGAATCAATGAGTTATTTGATCAGTTGGGTGGATCACAGTATTACTCTAAGATTTATTTGAGATCCAGATAGCATCAACTTAAGGTCAGGGAAGAAGATATTCTGAAGACTGCTTTTAGAACCTGATATAGGCACTTTGAGTTCTTAGTGATGCCTTTTGGGCTGACCAATGCTCCCGTAGCTTTGATAGACTTAATGAACTGAGTTTTCCGACCTTATTTGGATCAATTCATGATAGTCTTCATCAGTGACATTTTGGCTTATTCAAATACCTGGGAAGACCACGAGCAACATCTAAGGATCGTTCTCCAGACTATTTGAGAACATCAACTATATGTGAAGAAGGAAAAGTGTGTTTTCTGGTTAACGGAAGTTAAGGTCCTTGGAGATGTTATATCTGAGCAAGGAATCTCAGTAGATCCTTCAAAGATCGAAATTGTGCTGCAATGGGAAAGACTGAAGAAAGTAGCTAAAATCTGAAGTTTCCTAGGACTTGCGGGATCTTATCGGTGATTCATAAAGGACTTCTCTAGTATTGTGTAACACCCACCTTATCAGATAACATATAGATGCAGAAGAATTCACATGTAAGTAGACATGTGTCGAGATTAGGAAAGAAGAAAAGTTTAAAATTTCTTCTAAGTGGACATGTGTCGAGATAAGGAAAGAAGAAAAGTTTAAATTTTCTTCTAAGTGGACACGTGTCAAGATTAGGAAAGAAGAAAAGTTCTAATTTTCTTCTAAGTGGACACTTGTTGAGATAAGGAAATAAGAAAAATTCAAACTGTCTTTTGAAAGACACTTGTCAAGTAGATGGACACTTGGAATTTGATCAATGGCCAAGATTTAGCCAAACACTTGTGATCCAAGGGTAGATATTAGATATGGAATCAATGGCTATGGTCTATTTTCATAACTGACAAATTTATCATAATTATTGTATAAGGTAAAATTTAATGAAATCCTTTGTAAAATAATAGATCAAAATTTATTTCTCACAATTTTCTATCATTCTCTTATTTATAGAGTAGAAGTCAAACTCCTAGAAGGAATCCAATCTTTATCTCTAAGATAAAGTTTATTAATTATCTCATATTTGAATTTGAAACGAAATTTCTCAATTCTTTATCCTAGTATGGCCGGCCACCTATAGAAGATCTCATCCCTTTGTGTGGTGCCAATTTTAGATAAGGAAGGAAATGAAAATTATTATTTATCCAGAAGTCCAATTTTGATTCAAATTTGAATTTAAGTCAAACTTAAATTAATTTGAATTCTAAATCTAGATGTGTTCAAATTCAAATTTAAATAATCATATTATTTAAATAATAATTAATTATTTTGAAGTGTTTAATTTTAGAATTCTGTAATTCTAAAATTTCCATTTTTCCCTTTGTGTCTGGTAGAATTACTTGGACGACGCGGGCACTAATGGACCTATAATCCTGAGCTTTAATAAAATTAATAATTAATTAAACAATTTAATTAATTAATTAATTCCATTAATTCCAATAGTTACTCCACTAAAAACTTAGAATTGCACTCTCGAAATTATAGACATATAATTACTTCTAAACTGTGAAGTGTCCATTTGATGT
Organism: Morus notabilis; assembly: GCF_000414095.1. Taxonomy (NCBI): domain Eukaryota; kingdom Viridiplantae; phylum Streptophyta; class Magnoliopsida; order Rosales; family Moraceae; genus Morus; species Morus notabilis. The sequence goes on along the minus strand of NW_010368048.1, from coordinate 158,449 downwards.
AGTCACTGCATATAGATCAATCATCCATAAATAATTCATAATTAGAGCTAGGTAGAATCCGTTAACCTCTCTAATTATATCTTTATCCTTGAGTACCATTAATTCTCTAATGGATAGTGATTCATAAAACACATTCATGAACCAGAGGGCTCTTACTAATCCAAGAACCGAATCAACACTCAAGAGAATTATTTATCTGCTTCTGGATTCTATCTCGTATAATAACATTCCCAGCTACCTACTTTAGCTTGTCTCCCAAATACAAGGAATAAGATTCAGGGTCTCAAAATCCGTACTGAGTATATCAAAAGACACAAATTCATAAATAAGAGTTTGTTAAGAACTCATGATTAAGATCATTCTATATAGGACCATCGGTAGACTCAATTAGAATTTCTATACTTAACGGAAATTATTAAAAATTCATATTGTGTCTATGTCACTGTTTCACATACTCTTATTATATGAAATACACATTCAATATCTCACCATATTAACATTGTGGATAACACCGTTCCATTCTAAATGGGAATGACATGTATTAATAATATTTTAATTAAAGATTCTGAACTTTAATTAAATTTATTACGAACATCGCTTTTTGATTATTATCCTTAAACATTATCCTCTCGCATACAACACTAATATACAATATGTAAGGTCACATAAATAATCACAGAATTTTCATTTGATATTCATAAAATATTCATAAATATATACACATAAAATGATGAATAAACCCTTTTGTTAAATAAATAATAAATATCCTATCACATCTCATGCTTCTAGGACACCATTCCCAACAATCTCTCACTTGTCCTGAAGCAAGTAGAATATGTCTCCAATCATAAAACTTTCTAGGTGTCCATGACTGATCTATGCCTAGAACAACTTCCAGATGAGTTAAGAATTTCTAGAGTCAAGTTGCTATCTTTTGCTGCTTCACAAGCTGCAACACATTAACCCTTAATGATAAAATTAGCAATCACACTTTGCCAATAACCTTTCATATCACGACTCCTTCACCTAGTGTGAACACAGAGTTGGATGTCGACTCTCGAAATCTATGCAAGACTCATAGTCAAGGTCTATGTATCCAGCTAAAAGGCAACACTTTCACTGACTAAACTATCTTATAGTTTCTTGCTTTCCTTATACACTTAAGGATACACTACAATGCTACCCAATGATCGAATCTTGAGTTCAACAGACAATGACTAACCATTCCCATTGAATATCATATATTCGGGTTTGCAAAGAACAAGAACACCTTCTTTTCTTTTGTTTGATACATCTATGTTTTGATCAAATCCATAAGACTTAATAGCCTTATCAAACCTAATGTTCCATGATCTAGTAGCTTGCTTCAATCCATAAATGGATCTTGACAACTTGCAGACTTTTTGCTCATGGCCTTCCTCTATGTAACCCTCTGGCTAATCGATATAGTTGGTTTCCTCAAGATAGCCATTCAGAAAAGCTGTCTTGACATCCTTCTACCATATCTCATATTCAAAATATGCTTTTATGGCCAAGAGTGGCCATAGTATCCGGATGGACTTAAGCATGGCTTCCGATGAGAGTGTTTCCTTAAAGTCAACTCCCTATTACTGGGTGTAACCCTTAACCCCTAGCCTTACTTTAGAAGTCTCCACTTTTCCATCCGCTCCTCTCTTTCTCTTGAAGATCCATTTGCATCTAATGGGTTTTACCCTTTCAGGTAGATCTACATGTTGCCAGACTGAGTTGGAGTACATTGACTCCATCTCAAGTTTCATAGTTGCTTGCCATTTTTCCTTATTAGAATCATCCATCGAAGCCTTAAAAGTCAATGGATCCTCCTTACCGTCATCAGCAATGACGATCTGGGCCTCCCCAGTATACCGATCAAGTAGCTTGCTTACCCTCCCACTAACACAAGGTGCCATAGGAGTTTAATTAAGAATCGTGGTCTTATCTCTAAGTGTTCCAACAACTCTTGTCGGTTGTGGTCCAATCTCATTGGAAAGTAACTTTTCTAGAACTGCTTTGCTTCTGGGCTTGAAAACTATCATATAGTCATGCTCCAGAAACATGACATTTGTCGATAGAAATACCCTTTGATTCTTGTGACTATATAAAATAATCCTCCTCTTGTCCCTATTGCATATCCCACAAATATGCATATTTATGATCTTAGTTCTAACTTCCCAGTCATTTGTTTCATCACATGAGCCGGGCACCCCCATATGCGAATATGCTTCAAAACTGGCTTTTGACCATTCCACAACTCTAGACGTGTCTTTGGTACAAACTTAGATGGTGCTATATTCAGAATATATACAGTGATTCTTAGGGCATAACCCCAGAATGAAGTAGGAAGTGAAGAATAATTCAACATTGATCTTATCATGTCGAGCAAAGTCTGATTTCTCCTTTCGGCTATACCATTCTACTATGGTGTATTGGGTGTAGTCAATTTGGATACCATACCTTCTTCAATCAAGAAATCTCAGAACTCTTAGTCTAGGTATTCACCCCCTCAATTTGATTAAAGTGTCTTGATTGATTTACCTAATTTTTTTTAACTTCTGCTCAGAACTCTCTAAACTTTCCAAAAGTTTCAGATTTCTGTTGCATTAGGTAAACATAACCATATCTCGAACAGCCATCAATAAAGGTAACATAATATTCGTAACCACCTTTAGCTTGGACATTTAACGGTCCACATACATCTAAATGTATTAGTTGAAGGGGTTCCTTAGCTCTTTCTCCTTTCGCCATGAAATGCCTCTTGGTCATGTTACCTTCCAGACAAGATTCATAGACCGAAAGCTCACCAACCTTTAGTTCGCATAAAGGACCATCCTTTACTAGTCTTTCAATCCTGCTTAGGTTAATATGACCAAGCCTAAGATGCCACATATATGTGTTATTATCGTGAGAAATCTTTTGCTTCTTATTCTTAGGTTCGGCAACTGTTGAACATTTCAACATTTCGTAGTGAGCCAGGCATCGGTTTAAATGGTATAAACTGTTTTCCATAATATCCAGAATAAATATCGAAACTATTCCAAAAAATGTGGACTAGATTATTATTAAAGGCAATTGTTCAAATAATTTGAAATTAGAAATTAAATTTCTCTTTATGCCTGGAGGGAAATAAACAATGTTCACAACAAGGTATTTCCAAAACTGATGTCTAACTTCTCCCACTGCTTTTGCCAATACCCTCGCGGTATTCCCACCATCGTGTAGTCCCTGATGGCAAGTTCTTTGTAAGAAATAATAGTTTACAAAGAAAACCAAAACATGATTAGTTGCTCCTGAATCAACTATCCAGGACAAGGAATCACCCTCTACTAAAGATATTTCTAGAATTAGTAAATCTTATTTACTTTGATCTACTTCTTTGTTTAGGTGGAAACAATTTCCATTTAAGGGCTAAGACTTAATAAAGAAAATAAACATGATTAGTTATTCATGAATCTACTATCCAGGATAAAGTATCACCCTTTAACTAAAACATGTTTTTAGAACTAGCAAATCATATTTTGCTTGAGTTCCTTTCTTTGTTTCTGGAAACAGTTTCCTTGTAAGAGCTGAGACTTAAATAAAATAAACATGATTAGTTATTCCCGAATCGACTGTCCAGGATAAGGAATCATCCTTTTACTAAAACATGTTTTTAGAACTAGCAAATCGTATTTGCTTGATTCATTTCTTTTATTTCAATGGAAACATTTTTTCTTATGACAGCTAAGACTTAATAAATAAAACAAACATGAGTAGTAACTCCTGAATCCACTATCCAGGAATAGGAATCACCCTTTACTAAACATGTTTTCAGAACTAGCAAATCATATTCGCTTAATTCTTTTCCTTTATTTTGGTGGAAACGATCTTCCCTTTGTCTTTTGGTCAGGGCCCTTACAGTATTTAGCCAAGCCTTTCTTATATGGATTTTCAGATATGATATCTGATGACTGCATTATCTCATAAGATGTTTCCATGCCTTCATATTTCTTGTGAATTACTATGCACAACTCTACCTAATAGCTAGCTACAGTGGTTTCGTTAGGGACATGAGGACAATCCTCCATTTGGGATGAACTTATATTCATCACATGAATGTGAGTTGTTTATGTTACTTTACCACTTTGCATAGTTTATCGCTAGTTAGTGTTTCAGTTTCATGTAGTGAGATTATAGGATTTGACATATTAGAAATAAGTAGAATATTCGTCTAATCAATTTAAGTGCATGAATATCAAGGCATGTGAATTTTGGCGCAATTTAAATATGATGCATGATGCATATGAAAAATACATAAATCATATTTTAATTTTAGGTGCCAACGATAATCCAATTTTTCACGAATATAGTGCCGCCGTAAGGTAGGTCAAAATATTCGCAAATCAAACTGAGACCTTCTTAATTAATAAATATATTCAAAATATCTCATATTTTCATATTTATGAACTACCGTTATTTTGGTCAAAAATATAATTAACAAATTAATTATATTTCCATGAGGGTAACCCATCGTTTTAGATTCTGCAGACTTAACTCCGGAGTGCCACCATAGGGTAGGTCAAACCGGAAATACATCCTTGAATCCTATCGCTTGGAAGTCAACTTTGTTATTGATATGAAAGAACACTTTCCGTAGGGACTGCGGAGTCGGTGCCACCACGAAGCCCCTTTCGAATCTCACAGTGTTAAACTAACGATGGAGACCAGTGGGTCGTATTGTCATACAACCCTCTCCCACTCATTATTTTACAAATATGTATTTTATTTGAAAATCATCTCATGTTTGTCAAGACCTGATAAATAAACAATTTATTTTCAGACATGTGAAATTCTAAAATTTAACTCTTAAATTCAATTTCACATATAACATTATTTTTGCAAATCAATTTTGCAACTTAAATCAATTTAATCATATTAAATCAATTTTAGCGCATGGTTCTTATTTTATTTTATCCTTTTAAAACTCTTTTAAATAAATAAAATAAATAATAATGAATGCACGTGTATGCATGCCATGTTGTAAACATATGAGTAGGCACTCTATATCTATATGGCATGTTATATGCATGGACATATAATATATAATTATCAACATAAAATATAAATATATGCAATCGGCTATTGAGATGGATTTGACCGGGTTCCATGGAAAATATAATTACAACCAAATCGAATAAATAAATAATTGCAATAATTATTTTCATCTGTTACTTCAATGGGTCTTCGATTCTTGAATTCTTCGTTCATCGGCTTCGTTCTTCATCTTCGGGTCGGATTTCACCTTCTTCGGGCTCCAGAACTCTTTCTAGAAAAAGTTTGCACAGTTCGGGTTCAAAAACCCTAGTGGACCAATAGGTCTAAATAATTTTGACTTGGTTAAAAATAACTTACCCATAATTTCCTTCCAATAAGAAAATTACTAAATTATTTTATATACATAATTATAATTATAATTATTATCCAATAATAATTAACAATTATAACTCTTATATATATTATATATATATCGTATATATATATATATATATATATATATAACTATTAAGTTACATGGGTATGTTATTAACCCGTGTAACTATGCGCGGGCATTAATGCCTAGAGAAAGCATCATGGGCCTTTGGCCCAAACAGCCATCATAGGGCCATCACACGGTTCTCTTTCGCTATGCTTCCTTGCGGCCATTCAGTCCATGCGTAAGTTGTGGTTCCAAACCACTGGTTGCGCGCAGACAGCGGCATACACAGTGCAGGGGCAGTGGGGTCTACGGGCATGGGCTGCTGTGAGGCAGTGACAGGGCAGCAACCTGGCCGGCTCCATGGCTGGTCTTCCGGGCTTCCTTTGATTCAAAATCAAAATCTTAATTCTATCCAAATTCTAGAATTACAATAATTCTAATTCCAAATAAAAGTTATAAATAATTTAATTTGAACGAATTTAATGCAATTTATGAAACCATATAATTAAGGACCAAATCCACTATCTATGCATTCATCAACATAAATTAAATATAAACATCTATAAATGTAAGTGCCTACACATCACATACATAATTAAATATCACATATGTAATATACTAATTTTGATTATCACATAATCGGAGCATAAATTAATATCGTCTATAGACCACTCTGATACCAATTGTTGGTTTCCGAATCGAATTTGGATGCAGAAGCGTGGGGATAGCGGATCAAGTATAACAAAAATTTTCATAAAACCTTTGAGATACTCTATAGATTATATTAATTTATGCATTAATAAATTAATTACATTAATTCATTTATTAAGAACTCAATTACGAATAATACTTGGCGGCCGATTAGGATGATAACTTAAGTTCTTTGACCTGGAACAATCCTTGCTCTAAAGCCTTATGTTTAGAAATCTAATGTCCTCCATGTCAATTCTTAGAATCTATGAAGATGTGTGTGTGGGCACACCTGAGACAAAACGGGTTCAAATAAACACTCGAATTTCCACAAACACTAACGCATGCACGATGTGAAATTTTTGAAGAAAAAATATTTTTCCTTTCACTCTATAGAGAATTTCGGCCACCACTTAAACTAATAGGTCAAAAATTGTTTCTCACAATTTTCTATCATTATTTTATTTATAGAGTAGAAGTCAGACTCCTAGAAGGAATCCAATCTTTATCTCCACGATAACATTTGTTAATTATCTCCTATTTGAATTTGGAATAAAATTTCTCAATCCTTTATCCTAGTATGGCTGGCCACCTATAGAAGATCTCATCCCTTTGCGTGCCGTCAATTTTAGATAAGGAAAGAAAAGAAAATTATCATTTATCCTGCAATCCAATTTTGATTCAAATTCAAATTCGAATTTAAGTTAAACTTAAATTAATTTGAATTCTAAATTGAACAACTTATCAAATAAGTTTAAATGGATAAAGCTAGATGTGTTCAAATTTAAATTTAAATAATCATATTATTTAAATAATAATTAATTATTTTGAAGTGTTTAATTTTAGAATTCCGTAATTTTAAAATTTCTATTTTTACCCTTTGTGTCTGGTAGAATTACTAGGATGATGCGGGGACTAATCGACCTATAATTTCGAGCTTCAATAAAATTAATAATTAATTAAACACTTTAATTAATTAATAAATTCCATTAATTCCAATAGTTACTCCACTATAAACTTGGAATTGCACTCTCGAAATTATAGACATATAATTACTTCTAAACTGTTAAGTGTCCATTTGATATAATCATTGCATATAGATCAATCCTCCATAAATAATTCATAATTAGAGCTAGGTAGAATCCGTTAATCTCTCTAATTATATCTTCATCCTTAAGTACCATTGATTCTCTAATTGATAGTGATTCGTAAAACACATTCATGAACTAAAGCGCTCTTACTAATCTAAGTACCGAATCAATACTCAAGAGAATTATTTATCTGCTTCTTTCTCAAGAAGGAATGGATTCCATCTCGTATAATAACATTCTTGGCTACCTACTTTATCATGTCTCCAAAATACAAGGAATAGGATTTAGGGTCTCAGAATCCGTACTGAGTAAATCAAAAGACACAAATTCATAAATAAGAGTCTGTTAAGAACTCAGGATTAAGATCATTCTATATATGACCATCAGTAGACTCAATTAGAATTTCTACACTTAACAGAAATTATTAAAAATTCATATTGTGTCAATGTCCCTGTTCGACATAATATTATTATCCGAAATACACTCATTTAATATCTGGTCATATTAACAGTGCGGATAACACCGTTCCATTCTAAATGGGAATGACATGTATTAATAATATTTTAATTAAAGATTCTAAACTTTAATTAAATTTATTACGAACATCTCTTTTTTATTATTATCCTTAAACATTACCCTCTCGCATACAACATTTATATACAATGTTTAAGGTCACATAAAAAATCACAGAATTTTCATTTGACATTTATAAAATATTCACAAATATATACACATAAAATGATCAATAAACCCTTTTATTAAATAAATAATAAATATCCTACACATCTCATGCTTCTAGGACACCATTCCCAACAGATCAATCGGAGCATATTATAGACTCAATGTATGCTAGTATGTGAAAGATGTTTTCTGAATGTTAGATACGATGTCATGCATGTATTTACAAGACTCAAGTAACAGTAGAACTTTATTCTACAAAAAGTATGTATCGATGTCAAGTCGAGGTCATGTCAACGGAAAAAGTTAAACTTTTCTGAAAATTCAATTTCGTGGTAAATTGACAAGAAATGCACAAAATCATAAGATTCAACCAAAATTACCAACATAATGGGAAAGTTGACAAACGGTAAGAAATTAAACATCCTATTAGTACAGTCGTCGTAGGAAAGGTTATTATGATTATGAATGAAATGAAACCGTTAGTGAGTTGATTTGGTTACCTACCCCTTCCTCACTAGTTATGCGTGCTATGGTACAACATGATAGGGCCCATAAGAAGAAAAAGACAAGAAATTGTAATACAATAACCGTTACATATGAGAGTATGATATTTATAAAGAAGAATGGAAAGAAAGGGAAACACAGTATGAGTGTCCTTCAGAACATGAGAATATTAGGTGAACGACTAAAAAGTGACGAAAACTGAACAAAGTATGTAATGAAAGAAGAAAAATATAAGCGATATACGTTCTAGAAGTATAGAATATCTTAAGATATATGACATGAATGCATATATGGATATGCATAATGGTTTGCATTTATTATGACTTACTGTTACCTGCTGGGCGAAAGCTCATTAAATTTGTTCGTGTTGTAGGAAGCTCGGGTAAGGCACCGGCTCCCTGAAACTTGTTGCTGGGCATGCAGAGAGGATGTAGCAGTGGAGTGTGGGCAAGTGGGTGATGGACACGCTGCGGATTTGAAGACGCAGTAAAATGTGTATAAAGTAAATAGGAATTATGAATGTAAAATTATTTTAGTTATGTAGTAAATTTAAAATTTACAAGACTACAAAGTTATGTTTTGTAATCGTAAGTACAAAGTATGTTCAAGTACCCAAAAAGGCTACTATGATAATAGCCTATGAATGTTGATGGCATGTGGAGAATAGATTGAAAGCGTGATCATGTCTAGGAACTGACCCTATGGTTTTATTACAACAAAGTATATATATATATATATATATATATATATATATATATTGGTTACCTTATCATTGTAAGAAAAGGAAAAGAAAAAAAAGGGTGAAAAGTGAGCGTAAGTTTTAGGAGTTATAGTTCAAGAAGGATAAGAATTAAGAAAATGAGTTGAGTATGAATGTAGTATGATGATCAAGAGTAAGATTCGTCACAGTTGGTATCAGACTGAAGATTCTGCCACCCATCTACATTCTGCTGAGCATCTAACTGTACAATGTCCAAGTAAGTTATTATTTCTTTTGAATTTAGAATTCAGTGTTTGAATTTTGTTTTCATAGGGTATACGGTATGGTTCGAACAAGATGAACTCGAACAGTTCCACGTGGATTTCATAGAAGAAGCATTCGGGGTTCAGAAAGGGGAAGACGTCCGCGTAGTCTACCCTTTATACTAGAAGTGGAACATGCTCCTTTAGGGGTACCTCTGCAACCTCTACGACCTCAACAACCCCTACAACCTGATAGAGTAGCTAAGCCACCCCCCAATTGATAAGGAAGTACAAATAGCTATGATTAGAGACCCAATAGGATCTAAGGTCGCTGCAAGAGCTACTTTTGCACTTTGTCAGTGTAACCCACCTACGTATGATGGTCAGGCTCACCCAACTAAATTGCAAGATTAGCTACACCGAATTGAATACCTGATGGTAGCCTGTGATATTGATGAGAGTGATTGGGTGATTCTAGTAGCCGACCTATTAGAGTGCGATGCTAGACAATTTTGGAGAGGTGCGGTGGAAATAAGAAATGCACAAGAGGTGCCATGGAGCAATTTTTGTAGTTTACTGTTAGCTTAAATTCCACCAAAAGAGGCACCCGTAAGGATTACACCAAAGGTTGCCTCTACATCACAGGTTCAATCACAGACTAGGGAGACAAAATTTATGAGAATGGAGAAATATATACATAAGGTCGATAGATTTAAGATGCGACCCTATGATACCATAAGTAACTACGTGGAGCGATTTCTTAGTGAGATTATGAATGATCACACCATTGTGTTAAAAGAACAAGATCCATGTTTTGTATTTTGGAGAGGGTTAGAAGAGGAACTAAAGATTATGATATTTCCTCGATGCGAAGCTACTTATACCCTTACCCAATTCGTGGAGGAAGTAACGTAATTAGAAGAAATGTTGGCTAATGAATGAGAAGAACAAGAATAACACGCTGCTGAGCGATGGATGGAGTTTGAGCATAGACAAAGGGAATACCAACGGAGACTCAGAATCGAAGTTAGAGATGAAGTTGTTCCAGCTTCTTTGCATTAAAGACAAGTAGATGTGGATCCTCTAAACACTATAAATACTAGTGAGGAAGAAGATCCGGAGGAGAATTTTACAGAGGATAATAGGGAAGAAAATGAGAATTATGAAAATGTATAATACGATGTAATATTTTGAATATGATGTTACATTGTAACAATATAAAAATGTATTACAGATGTATATGTTAATGATACTTGTTTTATGTAAGTAACGAAAGATGAATGTGTATGTATGTTTGAGCGGATATGTGTAAGTATATGTGTACAGGCATACAAATGAATTAAAGACAGTAAAATGCGTTCACTTAAAGGATGTATTTTATGAATGAAAAGTGTGGTTAAGATATTACCACAAGGGACAGAAGTTGTATTAGTTAAAACTACTTTATGTTATAAAATGCCATTAAGATTATTTGGTAATATATACATATGCACATATCTAGAAATTTAACCATGTTTGCCATTATTTTTCTGGTATAGATACATAGAAACATGGTTTGGCCATGTAGAGGACGTTTGGTACATGATGTAGATGTAGATCTAGCTGCTACATAGCCAATCTACACACCAGACTGGAGGCCTAAGAGCACAAAAATAGGAATTTGTGAGAGTAGTTAGAGCAAAGAAATCAAGAATAGGAGCAAAAAAGAGTGCCACATGTTCAACCTGAACCGGCACCACCAATGGCACCTACACCGAGACCAGAGCCTGCGGCGATGCCAGAAATGGTACCTCAAGCTATGCCTGTCGCTAACCAAGAACCATTATACGTACGGTTTCATAGGATGAAGCCACTTGAATTCAAAGGATCCACTGACCCACTAGAGGCTGAGGAGTGGTTAACTTCACCCCAAACGATTCTAGATTTTATGAATCTAATGGAGCAGGAAAAAGTTCTATGTGCTTCGTATGTACTGAAGAAATATGCTCGCTACTGGTGGGAAACAATGGTAATGAGAAGAAGTGTGGCAATAATGACTTGGAATGAATTCCTGGAGTTCAATGCTAAATAAATTAAATCGATGGGCAAGGCTATGCCCTCAGCTAGTGCCAACAGAAATGGAAAGGCTGCGATGAATGTTAGTAATGTTGCACCCTGAAATAGCTACAGTAGTATATAGTGGTGAAAGACCACCCATAATAGTGGTAGATTGTGTTGGTAGAGCAGTCCGAGTAGAATGTCACATGGTGCAAGCTAAAGAAGAGAGAGCCAAATTTTGGGAAGCCAAGAAAAAGGAACAAGCGCGGGCAAAGCAAATCCAAAAGGGGAATCAAAGGAATAATCAAGTTGGCTAGAGCAACTAGGTTAATAGATATGGACAAGGGAGTCGACCCCCACAGAGTCATCAATAGAATATTCAGAACCCGAATAAGAGGAAGAGAAATTTGGATGGAAACCGCAACTTTTATTTCCAAAATCCACAACAGAGGCAAGAGCGTAACACGAATATAGTTGAGTGCCCTAAGTGCAGAAAAAACATTTGGGTGTATGCCGTTATGGAACAAACGGTTGCTATACATTTGGCAAAGAGGTCCGTTATTCCTGGAACTGTCCTCAAAGTTCAAGTAGACAGCCCACTAGCCAAGCAAACGCAATGCAGATGAAAGTTGAGGAAATGCAACCTCAAGAAGATAGAATAGTAGCCCCGTCACAAACCAATGCTAGATTGCTTGCATACACGAAAAATGATGCAGAAGCTTGCATGTCAAGAGTAGTGACAGGTTAGCTTACTATTGCTTAGCACTCAACATACACATTATTTGATTCTGGTGCATCACATTCGTTAGCATCATATGGATTTGCTGAGAAATTAAGTTATGCTAAGAATTGAATTGGTCAGACATTTTGGACTACCCTACCTTCTGGGGAAATTCTATTGTCTGAATTTAGACTATAGCATGTACCGATAGTCATAGCTAATAGGGAGCTATACACCGATCTAGTCATATTAAAGATAATCGAGTATGATGTCATCTTAGGAATGGATTTCTTAGGAAAATATCAAGTCACTATCGATTGCCATAATAGGAAGCTGATTTTCTGACCTAATGGAGAAGAAACTTTTGAGTACGTCGATCGCTCTAAGCGTACCCCCAGACGAATGATTAATGCAATGGAAGCAAAGAGAATACTCACTTGTGGCTACGAAGGATATCTAGTTCATGTTGTGGATATGACTAAAACTGATAAGTGGCAACCAATGGATGTGCTGATAGTTCAAGATTTTTTGGAAGTCTTTCCAGAAGAATTACGATGATTGCCACCGGAACATGAGATTTCATTTGAAATTGAACTTTTACCTGGAACGGCACCGATTTCTAAGGCTCCTTATAGAATGGCTCCAGCAGAACTTAAGGAATTAAAAATGTAATTGCAAGAATTATTAGACAAAGGATTTATCCGACCAAGTTATTCACCTTGGGGAGCCCCTGTTCTATTTGTAAAAAAGAAAGATGGCTCATTAAGGATGCGTATTGACTATTGTGAGCTCAATAAGGTCACAATAAATAATAAATATCTTCTGCCTATGATTGAAGACTTATTTGATCAACTACTAAAAGGGGCGGCAATATTCTCACTGATTGATTTGCGATCTTGATACTACTATTTGAAGATTAAGGAGCAAGATATATCAAAGACGACTTTTAGAACGGCTTATGGACACTACGAATTTCTTGTAATGCCATTTGGACTGACAAATGTCCGAGTAGCTTTTATGGATTTGATGAATTGTGTTTTCAAGGAATACATTGATAAATTTATTATCGTTTTGAACGACGACATACTAATCTATTCAAAGAATTATAAGGAACATGGACAACACTTGAGAATCATTCTTCAAACCATAAAAAGACATCAGCTATATGCTAAATTCTCTAAGTGTGAATTTTGGCTCAATGAAGTTCATTTCTTGGGGCATGTAGTCTCCAAAGATAGAATCTCAGTGGATCCAACAAAGATTGAAGCAATTAGTAACTAGCCTGCACCAAGAAACATAACAGAGATTTGTAGTTTCATAGGTTTGGCCGGATATTACGGAAGATTTGTAGAGGGTTTTGCAAGACTAGCTGCATCACTTACTGCCCTCACGCGGAAAGAAAAGAAGTATGAACGGACTAAAAAGTGTGGGGAAAGTTTTCAAGAATTGAAATGGAAGCTAACTACTACAACAAACCTTGCCATCCTAACTGATGGAGAAAAGTTTGACATATACAGTGATGCATCTAAACTAGGACTAGGAGTAGTATTGATGCAAAATGGAAAGGTAATTACGTATACATCCCGACAACTAAAGAATCATGAGAGAAACTATCCTACACATGATCTTGAATTAGCAGTAGTGGTTTTTGCCTTGAAGATATGGATGCATTATTTATATGGTGTGTAATGCCAGATTTTCACTGATCATAAAAGCCTCAAGTATTTCTTCACTCAGAAAGAACTTAATATGAGGCAACGCAGATGGTTGGAATTAGTAAAAGACTATGACTGTGAAATTCTTTACCACCCAGGAAAAGCCAATAGGGTAGCTGACGCTTTAAGTCGTAAGACTACCGAATTAAGTCATATGTCATTTGATAGATTCCCAACACCTTTACAAAAGGATATCCATTCATTAGGATTGGAGCTAATTACAAAAAAAAAAATAGCCACTCTGCAGATACAACCATATATTTTTGACAAGATGGCAAAAGCTCAATGTCAAGACTCTACTTTTGACAAATATTGGAAGGAAGCTGAGGAAGGAAAGGAGACGGAGTTCAAAGTCTATGATACGAGAATACTCATATTTCAAGGAAGAATTTGTGTTCCAAAAGATGGAAATCTTAAGAGTCAAATTCTTTCTAAAGCTCATAGTACCTCTTGCTCCATACATCCAAAAGCAACTAAGATGTATCAAGATCTAAGACAACATTTTTGGTGGAGGTATATGAAGAATGACATCGTGGACTACGTTAGCCATTACTTAACATGTTAAAGGATTAAAGTTGAGCATAAATGTCCAGCTAGAGAGCTGCAACCTTTAGATGTTCCAGAATGGAAATGGGAGCATATAACCATGAATTTTGTGGTAGGACTACTCAAAACAAGTGAAGGTTATGATGCAATATGGGTAATTGTTGATAGATTGACTAAATCTGCACATTTTGTACCCATAAAAGTGATGTATACCTTAACAAGTGAAGGTTATGATGCGATATGGGTAATTGTTGATAGATTGACTAAATCTGCCCATTTTGTACCCATAAAAGTGACGTATACCTTAGAAAAGTTAGCTGAGTTGTACGTCACCAATATAGTTAAATTGCATGGAATACCTTTATCCATTATCTCAGATCGGGATAGCCGCTTTACCTCAATATTTTGGAAGAGTGTAGAAGAAGCCATGGACTTAAAATTAAGATTTAGCACAACTTTTCATCCTCAGAGTGATGGACAATCAGAATGTACCATCCAAACTTTCGAAGATATGCTTAGAGCATGTGTGATGGATTTTAAAGGAGTATGAAATAAGAAACTGTCATTGATTGAATTCTCGTATAACAACAATTATCAAGCTTCAATCAGTATTCCACCATATGAAGCGTTGTACAGAAGAAAGTGTAGATCTCCCACTCATTAGTATGAAACCAGGGAGAAATAATTACATAAGACCGAATTCATTCAGGAGGCGATTGAATCTATCCAAAAAATTCATCAATGAATGAAGACTACACAAGACCGTCAGAAAAGCTATGCTGATAAGCGTAAAAGACCCTTAGAGTTTAATGAAGGGGATTCAGTCTTCTTGAAGATTGCACCCATGAAAGGTGTTATGCGTTTTGGCAAGAAAGGCAATTTAAGTCCGAGGTATATAGGACCTTTCCAGATTATCAAATGAATAGGGAAAGTAGCCTATCGATTAGCTTTACTGCCAAAATTAGTTTTGGTACATGATGTATTCTATATCTCGATGTTAAAAAAGTATATACCCGATCCATCCCATGTTATAGAACATAAACCGATTTAGATTCACGAATACATGACTCATGAGGAACAACCGGTGCAGATTCTTGCACGAGAAGAGAAGCGACTTCGGAATCGAAGTATTCCACTTGTAAAAATTTTGTGGAGGAATCAAAAAGTGGAAGAAGCAACGTGGGAACGTGAAGATGAGATGAGAGAAAAGTGCCCCCATTTGTTCTGATTTTTTAGGATGAAAATTTGTAAGGAGGGGTGATTTTCATGATTGGAAAATTTATTAGAATTATTCTATGAGATAAAATTTCCTGAAATCCTTTGTATTATTAATATGAGTGCTTCTATGATAATTACTTGTTGATAATAGTACTAAATAGCAAGTTATAAGTTAAAAATCAGAAATTTCTGAACTACGATGCAGTTATAGATTTTCAAACTATATTCAAGAAATGAGCATGGAACGTCCCGTGGGTAAACACATGAATATTAAGGATAAGAAATGAAAAGGAATTGAAAGACATCAATTCTAGGGTTTTAGAAACAATCAGAACGAAAAATGGATGAAAAAGGGGGTTCGGAAGGCCGAATTGCATAAATTGGGGTTTTGACTGATTTAAGTTGACCGAGTCAAAATTTGTTGACCGAGAGTCGACCAAAATGTCACCCTCGAAAAGTTATTGAAGAATGGTCAAAGTTGACTACGTTGACCAACTGTCTAAAAAACGCAGATAAAACGCGCAGTAGACAGGAAATTAAGCTGAACCAAAATAGGATAATTATTAAAATGATCAATGGTTGAGATTAAAGGTAACAAAAGAATGGAAGGATGAGATTGTGACATGTGGAGAGTTAGAGAGAGAGGATGGCTGGCCAAAGACTTAATGAAGAAGGAAACTTTGACTTTTCTTGCAAAATAACCCTTGGAAAATGTCAAAATTACATTTTAACCCCCCTTACATTTAGTGGTCGGTTCTTAAAAGAGACAACACAAGGGAAATGTTTATTTTTCATGCCAAGAACCAAAGAGCACCAGCCAAAGAGAAAGAAAGAAAAAAAAAGCACCAAAGTGAGGAAAGGTGTGATTTAAGCGAAAGTCGACGAAGTTACCAAGGAATATTGTCTTCGAAACTTGTTCTTCATTCTCTAAGGTGAAAATTCAAGTTTTTCTTCTTGTTTCCTTACTAAGGCTGCACGTGGGATATAGTAGAAAACATGGAAAAAAAGTTCTAAGATCTTACATTACTTAATATTCCCCATGATCATCCTATAAAGTAATTGCTGGCCAATTACATTCAATTCATTAATCGAGAGTTCTGAAATTAATCTCACTACCTCTCCCAAGCGTCAAATGAGATAATATGTGAAAACAATCAAATTAATATCCCTATCTAACTTGACTACCTACACATTCATTAAGCTTAAACCTTTAATTGATTATCAAGGTATTGATTGCCTCTCGATTTCACAACAACCAAGAGTCTCAAAAAAATTATGTAAGTGTTGATCTCCTCGCGGTCTCATAACAACATAGATTGTGTTTTCCAAATCCGAAATATGAACTCAATCTCTCATAAGCATCAAATTCACAATCCAAGATCATGTTGGGATAGGTGTCCTTAAAGCATAAGATTTAATAAGGATATTTTATTATTTGATTAATAAAATAGTTTATTCATTATTTATGTGCATGCATTATTGAATACTTTATGAATATCATTGAAAATTCCGTGATTATTTATGTAACCTTAAATATTGTATATAAGTCTTATATACGAAAGGATAATATTTAAGGATAATAATCAAAACGATGTTCGTAATGAATTTAATTAAAGTTTTGGAATCTTTAATTAAAACATTACTAATATATGTCATTCCCATTCGGAATGGAATGATGTTATCTGCATCATTTGTTGGGAATAGTGTCCTAGAAGCATAAGATGTAATAGGATATTTATTATTTAATTAATAACAGAGTTTATTCATCATTTTATGTGCATAATGAATTTAATTTAAGTTCAGAATGTTGTTCATAATGAATTTAATTTAAGTTCAGAATCTTTAATTAAAACATTATTAATACATGTCATTCCCATTTAGAATGGAACGGTGCTATCTGCACTGTTAATATGGTGAGATATTGAATGAGTGTATTTCGCATAATGAGATTATGTGGAACAGGGACACAGACACAATATGAATTTCTAATAATTTCCATTAAGCATAGAAATTCTAATTGAGTCTACCGATGGTCATATATAGAATGATCTTAATCCTGAGTTCTTAACAAACTCCTATTTATGGATTTGTGTCTTTCGATTTACTTGGTCCAGATTCTGAGACTCTGAATCTTATTCCTTGTATTTTGGAGACATGATGAAATAGGTAGCCGAGAATGTTATTATACGAGATGGAATCCATTCCTTCTTGAGAAAGAAGTAGATAAATAATTCTCTTGAGTGTTGATTCGGTACTTGGACTAGTTAGAGCGCTCTGGTTCATGAATGTGTTTTATGAATCACTATCCATTAGAGAATCAATGGTACTCAAGGATGAAGATATAATTAGAGAGGTTAACAGATTCTACTTGACTCTAATTATGAATTATTTATGGAGGATTGATCTATATGCAATGACTATATCAAATGGACACTTCACAGTTTAGATGTAATTAATGTTTATAATTTCGAGAGTTTAATTCCAAGTTTATAGTGGAGTAACTATTGGAATTAATAGAATTAAAAGAATTAATTAATTAATTAAAGTGTTTAATTGATTATTAATTTTATTGGAGCTCGGGATTATAGGTCCATTAGTCCCCGCGTCGTCCTAGTAATTCTACCAGACACATAGGGCAAAATGGGAATTTTAGAATTACGGAATTCTAAAATTAAACACTCGAGAATAATTAATTGAGAATTAATTATTATTTAAATAATGTGATTGTTTAAATTTGAATTTGAATCATGAACATAATTTAAATTTATCCTTTTAAACTTATTTGATAAGTTGTTCAATTTAGAATTCAAATTAATTTAAGTTTGACTTAAATTCGAATTTGAATTTGAATTAAAATTGGACTACAGGATAAAGGATGATTTCTCTTCTTTCTCTATCCAGAATTCGTACCACACACAAGGGAGAAAATCCAAATGATGGCCGGCCACAATAGGATAATGTAGAGGAGGATTTTTTGTTCCAAATTCAAATCGGAGATAGAGATTTAATTCCTTTTTGAAGTTTGACTTCTACTCTTTAAATATGAGAATGATAGAAAATTGTGAATACAATTTTTGAAACAATTTTTCTGGCCTAATAGTTAAGGCTGGCCGAAATTCTCAAGAGAGAGTGAGAGGAAAATTTTTCTCCCAAAAATTCCACATCGTACATGCGTTGGTGTTTGTGAAAATTCGAGTGTTTTTTGAACCTGTTTTGTCTCACGTGTGCCCACACACATGTCAACGTGGAATCAAGAAATTGATGTGGAAGACTTTGGTTTTCTAAACACAAAGATTAGAGCAAGGATTGTTCATGGTCAAAGAACTCAAGTTATCATCCGAGTCGGCCTCCAGGTATTTTCCTAATTGAGTTCTTGACATATAAATTAATGTGATTAATTTATTCGTGCATAAATTAATATAAGCTATAGAGTATCTCAAAAGTTTTATGAAAATTTTTGTTATACACGATCCGCCTCCCCGCCACGCTTCCGCATCCGAATTCGATTCGGTTTCCAACATCATTAATATAGAGGGATATTGAATGAGTGTATTATGCATAATGAGATTATGTAGGCCTGGGACACAAACAGAATTTGATTTTCTAATAATTTTTGTTAAGCATAGAAAATTAAATTTGAGTATATCGATAGTCATATATAGAATGATCTTAGTCCTGAGTTATTAGTATACTCCTATGTTGGAAATGTGTCCATAAAGTAGGATGTAATTTGTTATTTGTGAAATGATAAATGTCAGACATTATTGTTTTGCTGATTTTATAAAATAAAATAAAGTTATGTTTTGATACATATTCTAGAGTGTTAGTGATATTGCTTAGTCCCTAGACTGTTATCAACGAAAGAAGAGTCAGGAAAACCTTGCCGGACAAACTCTTCTGATATAGTTTAAAATAGATATTCGCAGTCTTAGGATCGATTGGGCAATCGAATCCGATTATGACTGTTAGATCGAACCATATGATGCTGGTCTCGGGGCATGGGAGTTGGACTCTGTGGTTGATCTAGACATGTTCACAACATGTTGAATAGACCATGTGACTGATTACGTTAGAGTAAAAACCGTTTACAGAACTCTAAACCTAATTGTCACAACTTAAGTATATTTGTATAATTATCTCAATCCTGAAGTGAATACATAACTTGACTTAATTTCTCATGATTTTTTATTCACCAGTGAGATTAGTTCACAGTTTTTTAACAACATCTCGGCTATTGGGATCATGACAAAATTGAGTTGGAGTTATGTGATTCACAGATATGGAATTCGTAAGAAATAATATCACCTCATGCTTTATTGATGGGTGCGTGAATAAATAAACCAGGCCTGGTATTCAATGATGATATTCATTGATTAAGACATCGTGAC
>NW_010368048.1:123422-137686 GCF_000414095.1 Morus notabilis | reverse complement strand
TATTATTGAAAACCCTAGCTATGAGTTTTTAAGAGAAGAAAATATCTCACACTTTTCTCTCCTTAGGGTGGCCGGAATTTTGAGACAAAATAGAAGGAAAAATTGTTTCCTTAGGTTTTTTAAAAAGAGCCCACTCTCTCATCCCAAAACACTTAGAGTCATAGTCTTGAATCAACGAGTGGTTTTTGGTGTGATTGTATCGATAGATCAACGATCTTGTTTCACGGCAATTCTCCATCTCGGAATGTGAGATAGTGAGACAAGATCCTTGCGGTCATTTTTTATTCAATCGTCACAAAGGTATGATTGTCATTTTATTCCTTTGTCTATAAACATATATCATACATGTATCTCTCGTTGTGGTTTACATTTAATTTGGAATTAAATGGATATGTTAAAATTTTTGAAATTCCACCTACAAGTTTGTTGTTGTTCAAATGATTTTTCTTAAAAATCACAACTAGATCCTACAATTGGTATCAGAGCCTAGGGTTTATGATCATGCAAGATTTATGTTTATGCGATTGAATGTATGATATGTGTTGATATTGGCATCTTGCATGAATATGTGATGAATTCAAAATTGTTTTGATTATATTTGTGATTGGATCCCGATCGATTGGCTCTAGGTTTTTAATTACACAAAGTTGGTGGTTTATGTTTTTCTCTAGAAAATAATGTAAGCCATTAAAAGGCATAGGAAATTTTGTAATTTAAAATTCCAGAATTTTTTTTGAGGCTACATCAAGCCCTGGAATATGAAATCTAACTCAATAGAGTAGAATCCATAACCAAAATAAATAAAAAAAGAATTCATAATTCCAAATATTATCCAAGACAAATCTACTATTACAAATTCAAAAATAAAATCTAAAAATTAAAAAAAAGCAAAGGAGAAAGAAGAACTTTGTTGGAAGAATGATCTTTAAGGTTTAAATCCCCAAATCTTCAAGAATATTCAAGGAAATCACGGGATTAGCCTCCAAAGCTCCTTCTTCTCTTTAGAAATTTTGCCTCCTTTTCCTCTCTTCCTCTCCACCATGATTCTCAGCACATTTGCCTTTTATGTCACCCTCCAATCAACTTAAAATTAGAACTAAAATGACAGCAACACATGTACAGGTGCTACCGCAGATGTAACTCCCGTTGCGCTACTGCCTGGGTTTTGTGGAAAAACCCTAGTAAAAACAGCACGACCATAGCAGCAGGGTTTCATTTGTTGTAGCAGCTGACTGGGAAATAGTAGGGCACTACAGCGCGCCATTCAGGCACTGCAGTAGACAGAAATGTTGTTCTTGGGTAGGTTTGGCCACCGCAGTGGCTGGACTGTTTCTTTTTTACAACATTTTCTTGTCCTTGATGGCCCTTTATTCCATTTTAACTTCATCCTATAAAAATAAAATAAAAACACTTTAACCTAACACAAACACTTGAGAATTTCACTAATAATTAAGCTCAAAAGCACTTGATTTATGAGTAAGAGACTTACTTATCAGTACAACTATAAAATATGACCAAATAAATTATCCTCTTAAAGATCCACACCGGTACATAATGAATCAGTTCCTAGATGTCGATATCACTATGTTTTGCCTATGAACCAATGATGGAGGCTATGTGTATTTTCTTCAAAAACTCTCTCTCACTCAATCTTATGAAAAATAAGGTTATATGTTAAAATCATGCATGAACAATTTTTGTGACGCCTCCCGCCCTAGCGGTGGGTCGCCAACCTTAAACTACTACTAATAGGCTGAGTTATAGTCTAATATGTTACTTGTTATTAGACTATCGCCACATTTACTTACATTTTTATACGAGTAATTTTTTTTTTCTTTAACCCTCGGGTTCTTAACATGTCCCTAGCATGTTCTTTTGTTATACAATAATTTCTTCTTGCTAATACTTTAAGAAATCGGATATGGAACTAGTCCCCGATACTTATCTTAACTTATTACAGTCTATTGTTCTTTACTAAGACAATGACCGTAACATCGTTTTCTTAAAACTGAAACATATAAACTTGGGTTCTATATTACATTATTCTATAGCGGAATTAAATTTTTATGCGAGCATAGTAGAGACCACTCTCGTGTACCCATGACATTTCCACCACCGTTGCCTCCGCCGGTCCATCAAGCAAAACTACTATATGGCTGGCTGTTTACCTTTGTTACCTGTACACGAGTAAACTGATGAGCTAACGCTCAGCAAGTATAAACATGCACACATCATAAACTAGAAAAATTACATTAAGAGTTATGATGCAAATATGCTCATGTGAAAACATGCTTTAAACTGCTTTCTGTTTTTCTATTCTTAGTACTGTGGGCCTGGTCCCCTACTTACTGTCTTGTTACTATGGGCCTAGGCCAACAACTCGTCAGTCTCTTTACATTACTAAACTTTGAGTTTTTCATTTCAAAGTGTTAAAAACTTTACTGAATGATATGCAACATTTCTCTACGTGCACATGCTAACATAAAATGCATAATACTACTTGCATACTTTAACTATGCATAAGGGTAGCCATATGTCGCCCTTCTACAATCTAGGACACTAAGCCCTCCAAACACGTATAATCACATATAATCACAGAGACTTAGAAACATAAGTAAATTCATAGTTCTAAGTCTAACTACAGCTTACTCGAGTCCAGACAAACATATATGTCTATACTTACCAATAATCCGCTAGGATTCTCGCTTGCTAGAAGTTCTTTCTCGTTGTCTCAGCTCTTGTGCCAAAACCTATTTCATAGAAATAGGTATAAATTTCCTATTCCAAATCACAATTCTTCATACTTAGATTCTTAAATCTAATTTCAAACTCGTTTCTGAACCTTTTTTCCCTCTAGGCCGAATCCTAGTTTAAGAGTTAAATTACACATATTTGTGTATCTCGGTTTCTGAATCTTAATCTGTTCATTTCCAAGCTTTAAAACTATTATTCATTCTCTAGAATCAATTACTAACTCATTGCTTACTAACTAACTTTTTGGAAATTTCGGCAGAGTTTCGCCTTATTTTTCTCATTTCTCGAGTTTTCAATAACTCGTTCCACTTTCGATTTCGGTACCTAGAGTCAAGATTCACATTCCTGAACACAGATTCCAACATAAAATTGAACAAAACACATGTTCTTTCTTAATCTAGGCTCACGGATTTTCAATAGAAATCCACCAAAACTTCGTTTAATCGTTTTAATACTTACACCGTTAGACTCCTATTACGATGTTACCTCGCTTTCGATTTTCACTTTAACGGAAGTTTTTCCGAGACGGGTTACTATTCATCCAAATCAAGAAATCATAGAATTCTCATGAAAAATCCGAAATCTTACCTCTAGAAGTTGAGGTTTTTTGCTAGAACGCCTCAAGTTACATTTCTACCGGACTGAACGGAAGAAATCTCAATGAAAATGCTTGATTTTCCTTTCTCCGTCTCTCCCTAACAACTTTTCTTTTTCTTCGTAACTCTCTCACATCCCCTTTTTTTTCTTCTATGCTATGCTTCACATGAAGTATTAGCAAGTTTTGTTTGTTGTTTTTCCACGTGAGAAATGGCATTAGTAACTTCATGCCGTGAGTCACCTTTCAGCTAAGCTTATGTAATCACAAGTGGTGTTATTGCATGTGAGGTATATATCCACCTCACGGTAACTATCCTTTTTACTTTTTTTTTACACGTACTTAGAGATGATTATATATATATATATATATATATATATATATACACTCTAACTTGGTTTAACCTGCTTTTGTTCCTTCCCATATCAAAGATACATCCTAGCAAATGAGTGGGTTCTATACTTCTCAAATTTTTCTTGTCGAGACCTAACTTTCCGTTTCTCAAAACGAGTCTCTTTCCGGTACTAATAATTTCACAATCAGTACAGGTTCTATACTACTTTTCTGGACTGTCGAGTACCCTGAGTCAAACTTCTCATTTCAACTCAATTCTCTTAGGTATCTCATTAGTCAATTTTTTTTTCTGAAATTTTCATTTTAATCGATCCAGAATTGCCCAAAACCTTACCCTCGCGACATTGGTTTTTTTAGCAGTTTCCCACTTTAATTGGTTCGAAAAAATTCTGTTTCAGGAACTTTTGTTATTTTCCTTACTTCTAATATTTCTACTTTTTTTCTAACTAGTCATTTGGTCACAAACCAAATATTTTAGTTTTTCATAACTAAAATGTACCCGCTAAAATTTTTAACTTTTAACTGGTATTTCACTATTCATAACTTATATTTACGAATTTTCTTTATAAACATATTCATGTTATAACTTTACATATTTCGGAAAATTTTACCCCGTACATAAAGTTTCTACATAACATTTTCTTGATTACATCAAAATTCTACTACTTACTATTGCAGAAAGGATTTCAGTCAAATACCGGACTGTCCGGATTAGACCTAAATTTTTCCCGGTCATTACAATTTTAATGAGCGGCACTCCTTATTTTATATGACATGTTACCACACATATAGCATATCATATCATAAAGCAAGCATGCAATATAATAATCATAGTAACTAGTAATATGATAATAGTCATAATATTATGGTTTCACCCTAGAGAAAAGAAATGAGAGAGGGAGAGAGGAAGAGTGAATGTGGCGAAAAATGAAGAAAAATGAGAGGAAAAACATAATTTTTGGTGAAAGAAAATGGACCAGGGTTAGCTCATTCTTTTCTATTTATATGGACCAAGTTATGGGAGTATTTTGGTCTTATTTTATAGGATTATGCTACAGAAAAAATGTACTTCCCCTTAAGATGAGTGTATGTATGTCTTGTTTAAATTTGTTGCCTCTAGTGACCACTTTTGACTACCTTTAAGTACTTTCTTACACTATGGTGCATGTACTCTTCATTTACAAGTACTTTTGTTTCCTATCTTAGCACCATTAGATACGTACACTCTTGTATTCCCTTCACTTTATGTTTTCCAAAATTTGAGCCATTGATTTTGCCCTCTCTCAATC
The DNA here is from genome assembly GCF_000414095.1 of Morus notabilis. Classification (NCBI taxonomy): domain Eukaryota; kingdom Viridiplantae; phylum Streptophyta; class Magnoliopsida; order Rosales; family Moraceae; genus Morus; species Morus notabilis. Next base: position 132,694 of record NW_010368048.1, on the reverse strand, counting down.
TACATCATTAATTTTTTTTAATGTGTCACCTAAACTAAATCTAAAATTATTGGTATTTAATTCTTGAATTCTTTAAGATGATTAAATCTTAATCTTACTAGTGTTGTAACTCCTCATTTTTGTGATTTAATTGACATAAATTAGTGTCAATTTAATCGCTTAATTAACATAGTAATTCACTATGTTCCATTCATACTTCTTATAGTTCGTTTAATCCGTTGTGCTCATTGGGATTAATCGTAGTGTTTAACATTTAGATTGTCATTCATGAACAATTGCATATTAACTCATCAAATGATAAGTAAAATAAATTATGTCAAAACATACATAGAATTTAAGGAAATTCCCAAAGGAATGTTAAGTAAATTTAAATCTAAAACTATTCGTAATGATCCGAGTTCTCATACTTAGTTCTATTACTATTTATCCTTAGGATTCTTTGGTTTTACAGAAATTTACTGGAATCTCTATTCTCAGAAATTTCGTTGAGCTCATTTTTAATTTCGTATGCTATGAAATTTTATTAACTATAACTGACATTATTTGACAGCGTAGCAAGAAATTCATTATCTATGTCTTGATGAATGTTAAAGATTCATATTGTTATTAAAATCGGAATGTTAAAGATTCATATTGTTATTAAAATTAGAATGTTAACGGAAGTGTGACACACTTCATTTAATTCAAACCGTAGCCGCACACTGTATTGTTGTTAATAGAAGTATACTGAGAAATTCACTATGTAAATCTTAATTTACATCAGTGTTTGTACTAAGAATTTCTTAGGTATTACAGATTGGAAGATGCAATTTTTTTTTTTTTATCACAGAAGGAATAGATGAACATTAATACGAGTAAAATGGAAAATTTGCTTGAATTTCTTATCTTTACTTCTTTGTCTTTACAATCTCCACAGCACTACCACATTAGTAAAGGAGAGTCCGTTTTTCTCCATATTGCTCTGAAGCTACGAAACGTAACGTTTCGTCAGCTCTTTTTTTTCCCCTTTTCTTTTTCATTTCATTTATTTTTCTTTATTTCTTTCTACTTTTTCTTCCCAACATTTTTTTCTCTTTATTTTACTTTCCCCCTGTTTTGTTTCCTCCGTCTAACCCTTTTTAGTTTCACTATTTTTTGAATGGTTTTCTAAGTAAAGTTTTATCATACTTTTTTCCATCCTTTCGTTCCATTATTTTATTATTTTATTTCTTTCTTCTTCCCGTTTGCTTTCTTTCCTTTATATACATTCTTGCTTCTTCTTTTATTTATTTATTTATTTTTTGTTTTTTCATTGTGCAATGTTATATCTTCGTCCAAGCCCAATATTTCATCCCGTGACGTGACTGAGCTCGATTCCTGGGCCCAAACCATGCTTGGAGAACTCACGTGGATTGTGATTTGGTGAGCCATGGATGATGGACGGGCACATTTATTTCTTAGTCCGATCCGATTTTGAGTCCCGCTTGGGAGTTTTTAGAATTAATTGGGCTAAGAGACGAGTGAGTGATGGACAATTCAACCCCAAAAACCCTTTGTCTTGCCTTTTAGAAGTCTTAGAAACCCTTTCCTCAGCCTTTGGAGGCTTAAAAATTTGGAATGGAAGGAGTGGAACCTTCCCCTTCAGCGCCAGAAAAGAAGTGTTTTTTGCTCCAGAGTAGGCCAAGGTTTCGTCTTTGTGACAGTTGTTGCTCCGGAGATGTCTCCACGAAGTACCTCATATGCTCTTTGAGACTCCTCTGTGACTGAAAGTTCTTCCCATGCTATATAAAGGCTGGATGCGTTAGGTGCTCCAGCAACGACTGTCTAGCCAAAAACAAAAGGCGGTGCTCTGGGGCTGGTTTGGTGCATGTTCAGACCTCCGAAAATAGAAGCGCTCATGGAGCACTATATTTGTCCAAACAATCCACGTTCTCCAGGTGGGAAGGTCTAATGTCAGTAAAATATCCGGATTTTGTCTCCAAATATACCCATTTTCGGCCAATTTATTTGTCAAAGAGGAAAGCCACCTAATACAGTTGTTCCATAAGAAAATGGTCCGTACAGGCCTCTGATAGAGCATAGTTGTATGGCTTCAAAACAACCATTCAAGGCTCCCAAAGCTTCTCCTATAAATACCCCTTATCTCCTTCACTTCAGAAAAGAGGGGGAAGAAGGACGATGAGAATGAATCCTAGAATGAGAGTTAGAATTAGTCCATGCATCTCTCCTCTGAATAGTGACTAAGTCCTTTTATTCTTCTTCAGACTTATGCCCTTCGGGTTTAAAGATTTTCATAGGGTAATTTTATTCGAGAAAAGTCTTTAAACATTTTGTTTGATCTGTCCAAACCCTTCCATTAGCATTATATGAAGTTTCTGACCCTTTTCCAAAAGGCCTGAAAATCTGCTTTCGGAGCCAGACTTAACAGTTCCAGAGCACGCTTCTGGAAAGTCGTAAAACTTCACATGCTAACACCCAGTCTCGGAGACAACCTGTGCTTGCTCTCCGAGTATCCCCCCAAACAGACTTATCCACACTTTCGAGTTAAATCTCCATCAACTGTTTGGTTACTCCTCCCACCATACTTCGTTTATGTGATATCTATGATTGCATACGATGTCCTCCCATGCGCAAACAAGTGTTCTTGGTGACAAAGTAGGCCCAAGAATCTGTTTTCTTCGGCTTACATTGGGCCTAGCTGATTACACCCAAACATGTACAAAAATAAGCGGTCAATTGTAGCACAATTAGGACGGTCGATCCCACGGGGAGGAGACAAATAAAACAATAAATGATTAGCAATTAAAAATCATTAGGAGATAAACAATAAAATTAAAATAAAAGAGAATGAAAATTTTGTTGAGAAGTTTAAGCGTAAGAGAAATATATGATAAACTTATGTAATTAAAACCGGTAAGGCGTCGAGATTCCCCTATATGCTTGGTTCACCCGAATGGATTTTCATTTTTGAGATTACTCAATTGAAAGTTTCACATCCTAAACTAACAATCGGAAAATAAATATTTGAAGAACATGTGAATTAAAATGTATTCAAGTGAGTAAAATTCTTATGTTGAAACCTTATAAAAATTATTCTTACAAGAAATCTTAAAGCGACAATATACCGTTGGCAATATTGTAGTAAAAGACTACTCATAAAATAACATTATCGATATAATTAAATTGAGCAACAATTACATAAAAAGAGCATGACTAAATTTATATAAAAGTTGACAACAAAATATATCAATATGAGAAATTAGAAAAAGATAGAAGAAAATTAATCACTCAAATATATAAACTTTGGAGAACAAATGGAGAATCAAAATCCATTCAAGATCACTTCACATATAGGTTTCTCTCTAACCTCACCAAAGAACTTTAGCCTAACTTGCACATAATTCCCACAAAATTCTAAAGAGAAAATATGAGAATAAGAGCAAAAAAATAAGAGAAAAAGTGTCTAAGCTTAGGCTAAAAATCAACTTAATACACTTAACAAAGGTCCTATTTATAGAATTTTAGGAATGCTAAACAAAAACACAATCAGAAAGTAAAAGAAAACAGAACAAAAAGTTTTCCAATTAAATTGGAATTGACAATGCTTTATTCGGATACTGAATGCTAAAATTAACCATGACATCAACGGAACCAAATGGATCAGCTGGCTGAAGAATCCCAAACGGGTGGGACACGTGTCACACGAAGAAAGGCCAAAGGGAGTAAATGGCCGTCAGCTTCGGACACGTGGTGAGCTGTGGAAGGAGAGCTACTGCACGCGGGACCCACGCGAAAGAAGAGAGAAGTGTTCCTGACGCTCGCGTGGAAGGAACTCGCCTGGGGAGGAAGCAATGCGTGCCAAACACGCGTGCGGGAGGGAACAACTGGGTCCCATGCAGAAGAAGAGAGAGTTGGGCTTACGCGCGCGTGGAGACAACTCGCGAACTGGGCTTGGTGTGGACAAAACGCTCGCATGGCTGAGTGGGAAACGTGGGAGACTCGCCATAAAATGCCATGTGGCGTGGCTGGTGGAGTGGCTCGAACGACTTAGCTCGGCAGCGGCTGACTGACAGCTAGGCTTGCTAATGGGCTTCAGATGGGCTTCTCTTTCTCTTTATAGTTTTGGCCCAAATGTCTTATTTTCCTACAAAACAAAATAAATTAAATTAAAATTAAATACTTCCACATAAAATTAATTTCACGAAAATATTTAATTAAAACTTAATTTATTTAGCAATTATGAATAATTTATGTGCATTTCCATGCACTTATCACATCCCCCAACCAGTTTATTGTTAGTCCCTAGCAATTCAAGCGAAAGAAAAATCATGTCAAGCTGAAAATTCAAATCAAAATAAGCAAAAGCACATAAGCAATTAAACAAAAGAATAGTAAGTGCACAGAAAATGATATCAAAACTACTTCAGTCATAACTCTAGAGTTGTGTGTGTGTGCACCAAACCATATCCCTCTTACCACAGTCCATAACACAAATAGCATCGAAAAATTCACCAAGAAAAAGTCTCAACTCCATTTACCTCATGGGTGTCATAAATATTTTAATGCAAAGGGTTGTCACTCATGGAGTTGGAAGTTAGTCAATCAACGCTCAAGTGAGAGAAGGAAATTTAAGGACAAGCTAATAAACAAACATTGAACAAATGATAGGCAAATCAAATATCTGGAACAATCCATCACTCAAACTATAAACAAGCTTTCGGGATTTCATTCTGGTCAAAAAGAAAATCAAATAAACAAACAAAGAGCCGAGAAATACAAATAAATGTACTCACACTTTTTTCCTTTTTTTTCTTTTCTTTTTTTTAAGGTAAGAGACAACATAAATTTGATGAAGCTGATGTAGTAAGGCATTCTTTTGACTGGCTGCTATGCAGCGCAAGATGTGAGTACAACCAAACTATGTAAACATTGACGATAAAATGATGCTCTTGCTCTTTTTTTTTTTTTACTTCTTTGCAACTTTTTTTTGAGAGAAAAAGTACAAAAGAAAAATGATAAATATTTACAAGACATGACTCAATTCTAAAGATTATTTCTAACCAAAAATCATCCCTCCAGCAAATGTTGCAAGTCAAGTAATGGAGCTCCATTAATGAATCTACCAACTCAAAAGATCAATGAAAGTTTAAAAAGTTGTTTTCTCAACTCTCACAACTCACCAAAAATGAAAACCTTAAACTCGGAAATTTCTCTCAACTAAATGTGTTAACAACCTTCTTACCACAAAGGTTTGGCCTGTGCTAAAAAATAACTCTAGAAATCTTTTCTTAGTAATTAAGATCGCAAAAACTGACTCAAACCGAACATTTTGAAATCATACTCAGATAATTTTGCAAAAATTTTGACCCCAAATAACAACAAGATAAAAATTAATCTCACGCATGAAGATGCTCACCATCCCAACCCAAAATCAAACAGTGTCCTCAATGTCTAAAAATATATGCAATATGACGACGACCGGGACAGAGAACACCTGGATGATGAACATTGAAACAAAGCTGAGCCTCATGAACTGAATCTCCAAAACACACCAAACGAAACAAAGAAACAAAAATATGATACAAAAGTGTTGGAAACAAACTCCTCAAGGTTGGTAAACTAGAGCCTCAAGAATGATCTCTTCAGCCTGGCTCACATGCTCAATGTAATGCTTTAGTCTCTTGCCATTGACTTTGAATACTCTCCCATCATTCGGGTCCTCAACTTCAACAGCACCGTTGGAAAAGACTTGTTTCACCACAAATGGACCAGTCCATCGTGACCTTAACTTACCTGGGTGGAGATGCAAATGGAAGTCATAGAGATGCACCTTCTGATTCGGCTCAAAGTTCTTTCATAGGATTTGTTTATCATGTGCCGCTTTCATCTTTGCCTTGTAGATCCTGGAATTGTCATAAGCATCATTTCTCAGCTCCTCAATTTTTGATAGCTGGAGCTTGCAATGAATACTTGCAGCAGCACTAAGATCAAAGTCAAGGGCTTTAATAGCCTAATAAGCCTTATGCTTGAGTTCTACAGGTAAATGACAGGCTTTTCCAAAGACAAGCCTATAAAGAGACATCCCAATATGGGACTTGTAAGTAGTATGGTATGCCCAAAGAGCGCTAAGAAGATGTGAAGACCAATCCTTACAGTCGGGATTTACCGTCTTTTCTAGAATTTGTTTAATCTCCTTATTCACCAACTCAGCTTGACTGTTAGTCTGTGGATGGTAGGCAGTTGCAACCTTATGAATGACACCATATTTTCACATGAGAGCTTTAAAAGACCGGTTGCAGAAATGAGTGCCTTGATCACTGATGATAGCACGCGGAGTACCAAACCTAGATAACACATTCTCTTTCACGAACTTTACAACTGTCGCATTGTCATTAGTCCGATACGGCACGGCTTCTACCCCTTTGGAAACGTAATCCACAGCAAGGAGAATGTAGAGGTAACCAGAAGAAGGTGGAAAAGGTCCCATAAAATCTATTCCCCAACAATCGAATATCTCTATCATAAGAATTGGGTTCAAGGGTATCATATGGCGATGGGACAAAGCACCTAACTTTTGACACCTCACATAAGAATGATAAGACTCATTAGTGTCCTTGAACAAAGTGGGCCAATAAAAACCACACTGCAAGATTTTTGCGGCAGTCTTCTTCATAGATAAGTGACCACCATAGGCATCTTTATGACAGAAGTTCAAAACACTAAGAATTTCATCATCAGGAATGCAACACCTCATGATTGGTCGGGGCAGTACTTAAACAGGTTCGGATCATCCCAAAAGAAATTACGCACCTCGACCAGAAACTTGCGCTTTTCTTGTGCACTCCAATCAGAAGGAAGTTTGCCGATCACCAAGTAATTGACGATGTGAGCATACCAAGGCAGCTTAGTGACCACGAAAAGATTTTCATCAGGGAAGTCATCTCAAATGGCAGGGGCATCAATAGAGTCTTTAAAGTCCAATCGGGACAAGTGATCTGCCACAACATTCTCAACACCTTTCTTGTCCTTAATGTTCAAGTCAAATTCCTACAACAGAAGGATCCACTGAATTAATCACACCTTAGCATCCTTTTTGGAAAGGAGATACTTGAGGACAAAATGATCTGTGAAGATGGTAATGGGTGAACCGATCAAGTACGCACGAAACTTGTCAAGTGCGAACACTACAGCGAGCAACTCTTTTTCAGTGGTTGAATAATTCATTTGAGCGCTGTTAAGAGTTCAGCCAGTGTAGTACACAACAAAGGGCTTCCCCTCCCTTCTCTAACCTAGGACAGCCCCAACAACATGCTTGCTTGCGTCACACATAATCTCAAATGGTAAGCTCCAACCCGGTGACTGAATGATGGGGGCGGAAGTCAGTTTCACCATGAGCATTTGGAAAGCAGTCTCACACTCAAGCGTCCACTCAAAAATGGCATCTTTGGCTAGGAGGTTACATAATGGATGAGAAATCATTGAAAATATTTGTATGAACCTCCTATAAAAATCAACATGCCCTAAAAATGACCGAACTTCTTTGACAGACTGTGGTGTAGGCAAATTAGAGATGAGTTCAATCTTAGACTGATCAACCTCAATCCTTCTCTCAGAAACAACATGCCCTAAGACTATGCCTGATGGTACCATGAAGTGGCACTTCTCCATGTAAAGCACAAGGCCTTTCTCTTCACATCTAGTCAGAATAACTTCTAAGTTGAGAAGGCATGAGTCAAAGGAGTCGCCGAAGATGGTCAACTCATCCATGAACACTTCCATACACTTCTCGATCATGTTGCTAAAAATGCTCATCACGCACCTCTGGAAGGTGGCTGGTGTATTAGACAACCCAAATGGCATACACCGAAAAGCATAAGTACCAAAAGGACAAGTAAAAGTAGTCTTATCCTGATCCTCTAATGCGATCTTGATCTGATAGTAACTAGAGTAACCATCAAGAAAGCAATAATAAGGATGACCAGCCACTCATTCTAGGATTTGGTCGATGAATGGAAGCGGGAAGTGATCCTTACGGTGGCGGTGTTTAGCATACGATAGTCAATGCACATGCGCCAACCTGTCACAGTCCTTGTAGGAACAAGAGCCCCTTTCTCATTCTCCACCACTGTCACCCCTGATTTCTTGGGCACTACCTGAGTTGGACTGACCCACTTGCTATCGGTGACCAGATACATGATTCCTACATCCAAAAGCTTCAAGACTTCATTCTTCATGACTTCTTTCATCATCGGGTTCAGTCTCCTTTGAGGATCCCTTCGTGGATTAACCCTGTCTTCCAAGTTAATGTGATGGGAGCAAATTATGGGGCTAATACCCATAATGTCAGCAATCGTCCAACCCAATGCCGATTTGTGTTCACGCAGCATGTCAACTAACCGCTGCTCTTGGGATGCATCCAGTTTAGATGAAATGATAATAGGAAAGGTATCACCAGCTCTCAAGAAGACATGTTTCAGATCCTCATGCAGTTAAGTCAGCTTAATTGTTGGGGTCTCTTCAGTGGATGGTTTTGACTTTTCTTTTGTTGGGAATGGTGTCCTAAAAGCATAAGATGTAATAGGATATTTATTATTTATTTAATAAAAGAGTTTATTCATCATTTTATGTGTATATATTTGTGAATATTTTATGAATATTAATGAAAATTTCGCGATTATTTATGTAACCTTAAACATTGTATATAAGTGTTATATACGAGAGGATAATGTTTAAGGATAACAATCAAAAAGCAATATTCATAATGAATTTAATTAAAGTTCAGAATCTTTAATTAAAACATTATTAATACATGTCATTCCCATTTAGAATGGAACGGTGTTGTCTACACTGTTAATATGGTGAGATATTGAATGAGTGTATTTTGCATAATGAGATTATGTGGAATAAGGACACAGACACAATATGAATTTCTAATAATTTCCATTAAGTATAGAAATTCTAATTGAGTCTACCGATGGTCATATATAGAATGATCTTAATCCTGAGTTCTTAACAGACTCCTATTTATAGATTTGTGTCTTTTGATTTACTCGGTACGGATTCTGAGATCCTGAATCCTATTTCTTGTATTTTGGAGACATGATGAAGTAGGTATCCGGGAATGTTATTACATGAGATGGAATCCATTCCTTCTTAAGAAAGAAGTAGATAAATAATTCTCTTGAGGGTTGATTCGGTACTTGGACCAGTAGGAGCTCCGATTCATGAATGTGTTTTATGAATCACTGTCCATTAGAGAACCAATGGTACTCAAGGATAAAGAAGTAATTAGA
>NW_010368048.1:122114-123332 GCF_000414095.1 Morus notabilis | reverse complement strand
TTTTATTGGAGCTCGGGATTATAGGTCCATTAGTCCCCGCGTCGTCCTAGTAATTCTGCCAGACACAGAGGGCAAAATGGGAATTTTAGAATTACGGAATTCTAAAATTAAATACTCAAAAAATAATTAATTGATAATTAATTATTATTTAAATAATGTGATTATTTAAATTTGAATTTGAATTGTGAACATAATTTAAATTTATCCATTTAAACTTATTTGATAAGTTGTTCAATTTAGAATTCAAATTAATTTAAGTTTGACTTAAATTGGAATTTGAATTTGAGTCAAAATTGGACTACAGGATAAAGGATGATTTTCTCTTCCTTCCCTATCTGATATTGGCACCACACCGGGATGAGAATCCCTATCTTGACTGGCCACACTAAGGGATAAGTGAAAAGGATATTTTTTTCAAATTCAAATAGGAGATAATTAACAAGCTTTATCTTGAAGATAAAGATTGGATTCCTTCTAGAAGTTTGACTTCTACTCTATAAATATGAGAATAATAGAAAATTATGGAGACAATTTTTTGAGACATAATTTTTTGAGACACAATTTTTGAGACAATTCTTAAAAACGAATTTTACCCTAATTTTGAGGTGGCCGAAATTCTCTAAGAGTGAGAAGGAAAAATTTTTCTCCAAAAATTCCACATCGTGCATGGGTTGGTGTTTGTGGAAATTTGAGTGTTTATTGTAACCCATTCTGTCTCATGTGTGCCCACACACACGTCTTCGTGGATTCTAGGAATTGACGTGGAAGACATTGGTTTTCTAAACACAAAGCTTTGGAGCAAGGATTGTTCGAAGTCAAAGAACTCAAGTTATCAACCGAGTCGGCCTCCAAGTTATCAACCGAGTCGGCCTCCAAGTATTTTTCCTAATTGAGTTCTTAATAAATGAATTAATGAGATTAATTTATTCATGCATAAATTAATATAATCTATAGAGTATCTCAAAGGTTTTATGAAAATTTTTGTTATACACGATCCGCCTCCCCCCCACGCTTCCGCATCCGAATTCTGATTCGGAGACCAACATCTTTCTCTTGAGGTAGCTCTTCAAAGCGTGGTTGCCAAAACTTAGTTCCTCTACCTTGTGAGTCTTTAAAAATGGCAACGTTGTTGGCCAACTCACAAGGACCGAAACTCTCAGATTTAGAAATGCAGAGGAAATCATCAAAATTATCAAAATCGCTATACAGCTGAACCTC
>NW_010368048.1:106784-122083 GCF_000414095.1 Morus notabilis | reverse complement strand
CCGATACGAGTGTGTCAATCAAAAATGTTTGGCGGCACTCATCATCATCACGTGGTTGCTTTGCAATGTGAAAAACATTCACCTCCAAAGTCATGTTCCCAAAGGATATCTTCATTAGACCATTCCTACAGTTGATGAGTGCACTGACTGTAGCAAGGAAATGTCTTCCAAGGATAATGGGAATCTTGGACTCCATACTCACCACGGATTGAGTATCCAAGACTAGAAAGTCAACGGGGTAATAGAACTTATCAACTTGAACCAAAACATCCTCAACTATCCCCTGAGGCTTCTTGATTGATCTATCAGGACATGAGATTTGTGCCATATGTTGACCCTTTGGGTTGTGAAGGGAACTTGCCGCATTCTTGAATAGCCAAAGCTCCAGTCAGCTTCGTGATTTAACTCTTCATTTCTTTACTTTCTTCCACCATTTGCATGAACAGTGACTCAAACTTCTTATTTGTCTTACTCTGCGCCTCCATGAAAGATTGCAAGGTGTTCTCAAGAGAACCCCTTGGCTATTGCGAATTGTATTGAGGTGTAGAATAAGCCTTTGGTGGTTGTGGCTGTTGCTCATTTCTCCATTGTCCTCCTGATGGTTGCGCTGGGTTGGAATCTCTCCAACTGAAGTTTGGATGGTTCCTCCAGCTAGGATTGTATGTGTTAGAGAAAGGTTTGTTGTATGTCCTTAAGGCATTGCATTGCTCCTCGTAAACCCCTCTCATTTCATTGTAAGTAGGATAATCCTTAGCTAGATGCTCCACCCCTCAAGTGAAGCAAGGCTCTTGTAACTCTGCCCTAGCAACCATGTGAATTCCTTTACCTTCTTTGGTTTTGAAGGTCTCAATTTGTCGTGTCAAAGACTCAATTTGGGCTTTGAGATTATCCTCTTCCCTTAGTTGATAGATTCCAGCTGATCGGGACCGATTGGTGCTATCAGTAGCACTTGGACCAGTCCATGTGTGGGCTTTTCGGCTAACTCGTTAAGATACTCAAAAGCCTCTTCGGAGTCCTTTTGGAGAAACTCACCATTGCACATCATCTCCACAAACTGGTGCTCTCGAACTGTGAGTCCTTCATAGAAATAACTGACAAGGCACCAACTCTTGTAACCATGGTGAGGACACTAATTTAACAGATCCTTAAACTATTCCCAAACTTGATACAAAGTTTCATTGTCCTTCTGGGTAAAGGTCAAGATCTGTCACTTCGGACCATTGGTCTTATGATGAGGGAAATAATTATTGAAAAACCCTGTCGTCATTTCTTCCCAAGTTCTAATAGACCTAGGTCACAGAGAATACAACCAGTTTTTAGCCATGTCCTTCGAAGAGAAAGGGAAGAATTTCAATTGCATAGAGTCCGCAGCTTCAGCTCAGTTGTGAAAAGTGGGCACCACTTCTTCAAACTCCCTAATATGTACGTATGGATTCTCGCTCTCTAACCCATGAAAGGTCAGCAAGAGTTAGATTATGCCTGGCTTGAAATCCAAATTTGACATATTAGGGGGAAACATTATGTATGACGGTGTGGCCGTACGCGTAGGGTGAAGATAATCATTCAACGTCTTCAATTGGACCTCCTCATTTTGAGCCATCGCGAATGGATTTCCAACTGCTAATGAGGCTGGGGTCGAGGGAGGACTAGACGTGTGGGAAAAAACTTCACTAGGGTTTTCCAGTCTTCTTGCAAATCTCCTTGATTTGTCTCTATAACGATTCATTCACTCTACAACGTTTCACTTTTTTTATTTATTTATTTATTATTTTTAAATTTTTTTAATTTTTGATTTTTTTTTAAACAAAGAAAACAATAATGTAGAACCGCAAATCACAACCCCTAAGAGTGCTCCCAAGAAAGATTGGTAGAGTGAAGCCTCCTTAAAAACCAACCTCCTAGATAAAGCAACGTTCTTAGGAAAGACTGGTGGCGTAGAACGCTAACAAGAACCAGCCTCCTAGACAAAACTTCCTTAGTTTGTACTTTTCAACGTTTCCACAAAATTGCTTGAAAATTCATTAAGTTTTATGATGTGTCTTATGAATGTTAAATGTTAGGTGTAAAACTAGGTTTCACTTCAAATTCTCAAACTAAATTTCGGCGCAGTTTCGCCTTATTTTCTGTGTTTCCCGAGCTATCCTTAACTCGTTTTATTTGTTACTTCATCTTCTAATCATAACTAACAATCTTTCTCATACAACTTAATCAACTTAGGAACCATACTCTAGGGTTCCATCCAATTTCTCGCAAGGATTTTCATATCCAAAAGTTGCTAGAAACATAATCTAACAACCAAAAATTCATCATTTAATCACTAAGCTTTTAATTCCTTCATCAATTGAAATTCAATCACCAACTTAGCAAACATTCTCCATACTCTTTACCACATCCAAACCATTCGGTCAAGGTAAGAAAAAAGAGAGGAAAAAATAAAATCTCACCTTAAAAGAATGAAGAACAAACTCCAGTGATGTTATTCCTTGGTAATTCCGTCGATTTCCGCTTAAATCACACTTTTCCTCGCTTTGGTGAATTTTTTTTTTCTTTCTTTCTCTCTTAGCTGGTCACTCTATGTTCTTGTGCATGAAAAATTACTATTTCCTTGTGTTTCTTCATTAATAAACCGACCACCCAAAAAGACAAGGGTTCAAGTTGTAAATTTTGACTTTTCCAATGACCATTTTGCAAAATTTACCAAAATATCTCATTCCTTCTTCACCAAGTTGGCCGGCCATTCCTTCATTTCTCTTTCCACATGTCAAAATTCCCCCATCCATACTGTTGTTACTTTTAATCTCAACCATTGATCATTTAATAATTATCCTATTTTTGTTCAGCTTAATTTCCTGTCTAGTGCGCATTTTATCTGCGTTTTTTAAGCAGTTGGTTAACTTGGTCAACTTTGGACATTCTTGACTAACTTTTTGAGGGCAACGTTTTGGTCCACATTTCTAAATGATCGTCGGGATCCCCTCGACCGTCATATGGTGGGATCAACGGTGACCTGTATTGGTCGAGGAGAGGTGGCGCCATTATCTCTTCGGTAAATGGGTGGTCATGTGTGTGGCTAGGTGTGATGTCGATGTTTACCACCTCAGCCACCTGCCCTATGTTCTTTCTTAGGCTTGCTATGTCCCTTGTGAGTTTTTGCTCCAGGCTGGCCATACGTTCCATGATGGCGCGTGCTTCCTCAGTTGAGATGGCTGAGCCAGCTACTCTCGACGCCTCTGCCCTTTGACCGTTGGGCCCGCCTCTTGCCTACCCACCCGCCTGTACTGACCCTGAGTCTCCCAGTGGGTTTCTTCCTGGGTTCGGGGGTAGTATCTCGGGGTTTCCCTGGCCTCTTGGTATTTGGTCCTCGGGAGCCCGGAGTCCAGAAGCCCTTAAACGGCCGCCGGAGGATTGGGAAGGTCGGGGCCTAGGCTGGCCCCTTTGATTCTCACTATCCCCGATTTCTTTTCAGATATGTGGGCGGTCACCAAGGTTGAGGTTTTCAGCCATGGTAGGTCCCAGCAGCCTCGGGGCATCTTCTAAAGGTGGCATAGAGTTTCTCCCATCCAAGCGTTCAACCACGGTCATTAGTCCACGTACCAGATCGGTTAGAGTGGCTAGTTGGGACTGCATCTGCACAGGATCCGGCCGCGGCGCGTCTGGGGACGGGACATCATTTCTGACCGGGGGTGGAACCTCCTCCACCCCGTCATTCACCGGATGACTGGTGGTCTTGTCCATCTGGCTGCCTTGGTTGATGGCCTCAATTCTTCTTCTTAGAGGCATGCTTGCTGACTATTTTGTTGTTGGGGGTCAAACGCGTTCGCTCCCTAGTGGAGTCGCCAATTGTTGACGGTGAATTTTCGTCAACAAAAATAGGTTGGGCTACCTCTAGGTTTCCCGTCGGATTACCGGCTTTAATATAGGTTTTATGTAAGAGTTTTGTACTGAAGGTGTTTGATGTTTTTAGAGGGATGGGCAATTTGAAAGAATAATCCTCTAAAGTAAAGGAGCATAAAGAGATTTTATAATGGTTCACTCTATAAAATCATAGCTACATCCACTGTGGTTGTATATTCTTTTTTAGATGATTACAATTTACATCAATTGCTCTCTTGCTATTTTTTCCCTCTTTTTTTTTACGTGAACCTCTTTTGCATGGGACTTTGCCTCTTTTATATATAGAGCTTCCTTCGCTGGGTGGGTTTCCTTTGTAGGTAGAAGCACTCGAGTGCTCTTCCTTTTTAGGCCCAGACGTAGCCTACTAATCACTTGGAGTACTGTTCACTCAGCCAATTAGTCTCCTATTACAGCTCTGTGCATACCTGTAACCCTTTTCTGTCCCCCGTGGGGCGGTTTAAGGGTTTGTAATTAATGCCTGCATTACAGACATCCCTCATTACTGTACACAACTTGCCACATCAGGCTTTCCCCTAAGGAGCATGCCCCTCGTCGCCAGTGTTGTTTAGCCCAATTGTCCTTCTTGGCGGTCGATTCTATGACGAGGGATTTTTATGTTGTAAGGTCGACGGTATGATCTGTCGACGCCAAATGAAATTGACGCCCTAAGTTGGACTTCTTACTTGGGCTCTTCGCAATGGAAAGGAAGGGAGCCCCAGACGTCAAGGGTTGTTGTTTTGCGAGGAGAAGTTAAGGCCACATGTCATATTGTCATTCTTCCACGCATCCTCCACATTTTCCCCTACAACAGCTACCCCCCAGGTCGAGGGTTTCTTTTAGACAGCCTTAAGCTTAGTTCGGTCGTTCTTCCGTGCTTCGAGTGTGGGAAACCGGTCTCGAGCCTTCATCTGCAATGATGGTCTGGATTCTTCAGATTTTCTTAAGGAACGCAACCATCGCGTCAGTCACTTCCTTATGCTAATGTGGGGCCTTATTTTGAAAGGACGAACGTGAGCCTTTGGATTGCGCCCCTTCGTTTTCTCGCCTGAGTCTGTCATCGTCCGATCTGGGCGGGATTCCCTTGCTGTTAGATTCTATGAATTTCATCCGACAGTCAGGGGTCAAGGGTTTTCTTCCCCTTAAAAACCTTTCTGAACCAAGACCATTTTTGTCAAACACAAACACATTTCGCTTTCGTTGAATTGCCGTTTGCTCTGCCAGAATTCTTCCCCGTGAACCTTGACTCGCATTCCTTGTGTTGCTTGGCGTGTTACGAAGCTGCCTTAGTCCCAGACCTTGCCCGGAATCCTTCTTACTGGTAAGCCTCATCATCCTTTGCTTGTATCGTTTCTTACGGGTTTTCCCTATTGAATCACATGCATGTGTCAATATGCGAAATGTAGAGGTTAGAGAGACTTACTTTGTTTTGTTTGTCCGCATAGGATAGTTCTTTTTCTGGCTTTGTGGTTGTCTGTGCGCTTCTGGTTCCTGGGTTCTAGTGAACTTGGGCTACCATGAACATTCATCGTTACCATTCTTACATGAACGGTCGATGTTATCTCAAGGCGTTTGAGCAGTCGTCGTTTAGAATGGCCATCTTTTTCTTCTTCCTCTCGACGTTAGGGTTTTAACTCAGTTCCTTGTCTTTTTAATCACCAGAATAATGGCCCAAAACTCCCCCCGTCAAGAGGATCCCTCAGTCGTCCATCCAGACTCCCTTTCTGTGGTGGAGATTTCATGGTCTTCTTCTTCAGGCATCGACTCCTTGCTGAGGGAAGTAGAAGACGCCGAGGCCATGTATGGACTAGCCGACGATTTTGGTAGCGAGTTTGGTAGTGTAGAACAGATGTTAGATGAAGTGGTTGACCGAATTCCATTTACGGAGGGCAGTGTAAGCGGAGTGGCCACCTCACTGGTGGATGGCCCCCTGGCTGCCACGAGTGGTGACCCGAACAGGCCTTTCTTCACAGCCGGCATTGTGGCGTCGAGAGTCCGAAATAAGGACATTATCTGGGCAGTGAAGGAAGGATGCATTGACGAAAGGTGGTTCGAATAACTCCTCCCAGACATGCATTTTAGGACTAGTATGCCTCTGACCGGATACCTCCCTGTCTATACCAGAGTCGTTACAGCGGGGATGACCCTTCTGGTTCATCCCTTTGTAAAAGATTATTGCCACTTTTATGGCATTTCCCCTGCCCAATTGCTACCAAATTTCTGGTACTGCTTTGTTGGCGCCTGGATTTTGTGGAACCAGCAATTTGACATGGATCTTCCTCTGGATGAGTTTAGATTTATGTACAGACTGTGTCATGTCGCCAAGTGCGAGGGGTAGTATTTTTTGAGTGGGTACGGGAGATCTCAGCCCATATTTGGCAAGCTAATACTGGGCATTCCCTCGTCGTCACATGGGTGGAAACCCATATTTTTATGATACACGGGCCCTTTAATTTTCATCCCGACGACCGCCTGCCCCGCCGAAGGAAGGTGCAGGAGTCATTTAGGAACATGGGTGAGACTTTAATTCCCTTTCTTTTACCTTACTTTGCTTCTTCCTTCTTACACTGACAGTCTTTTTATCCTACAGTTAGTCAGGAACGGCCGAAGTTCTCTAGAAACAATTTGGCAAGGATTGAGAAGACCTTCTCGTTCCTGTCCGAGGTTCACCATATTGACACCCTCCTGACCAAGGCCAATCTTCGAAGTGCTGGGTTAATTCTCGATCTCCCAGACCCTACTGACCTCGACGCTGTCCACAAATACTTCCATTTAAACGACAAAGGTAAACCCATGTTCCCGACGCCTTTCTTATAATGGCATTTTGTTTATCCAAGCGTCGACTATATTTTTGTCTCGTTGTTTCTGCAGAAATGGCATCTTTGAGGATCCAGCTTCCCGGCAGTCAGCCATCTGAGCCAAGCCAGCAGCCCCCGCTGAGCCGACAACTCCCTTCTAAGGGAAAGGAGAAAGCTAGTTCTTCTTCCTAGGCGCCGAGGACAAAGAAGACCACAAAGGGCCCTTTGGTGTCGGAGGTGGATCATGCACCGAAAAGGAGGCACAAAGAGAAGACGTCAGTGGCAGAAACTTGGACGCCGATGGTCCCCATTCTTGATGTCAATGTTCCTCCAGCGCCGAGGGAACGCGTGCTTATCCCGGGGGCAAAAATCATGGATCCCAATTTCCAAGTTCCAGACATCTTTGATTCTGAGATTAGGGCGATGCTGAAACTTTCCCCTTGCTTCTCCCTTGTCTTCCAGGCTCTATATGAGTCTTTTCTCGAGCTGTACTAGATTGCTGCCACTCAATCTTCTTTGGTTGATCGTCAGTGAAAGCAGATCTCTTTCCAAATTCACGTAAGACTCGATTGAGCTGCTTTTTACTGGTTTCGCCACTTGTATTTTTATTTTCTGACCTCTAGTTTTTCAGGGCCTAATCCTCGCCATCCTCAACCTTCTCGACCTAGTGAAGGTTGAGGAGCGTGATAAGGAGATGGACGGCATAGAGGCCAAGCTTAACTCTCTTCTCGATGATGCTAAAAGTCAGTATGCGAATGCCGTCGAGCAGAGAGATGTGGCCATGGCCAAACTGAAGAGTTTCGAGGATGAACTGGCCAAGCTAACTGCTGCGGTTGCAGACCTCACGAAGCGGGCAGATATGTCTGAGGCGAAGTTGGCCGAAGCAACTGAGGCAGTGAAGAGATGTTTTGCTGAAGGGAAAGCTAAGGGGAAGAAGGAAGCTGAAGCCGAGGCTGCAGCAGTATTTGATGCCAAGCGTTCAGAGATTATTGAGGAGTTCAAGGCTTCTCCGGAGCTCATCGACATTCGTACCAAGGATTTTTAATCCACTAGTCAACAAATTGTCGATTTGATAAAACAAGAGCATCCTGAGTGGGATTTCAACTTTCTTTATGATGCTCCTCCTCCTGCTGGTGATGACAACTCTTCCCCGCCTAGTGATGACTCGGCGGTTGGCGGCGATGCCTGAAGAGATTTTTTTTTTTGTACTGCTGTCTGTAACTTATATGACATTGGTTTGGACATCTTTTTATTTCATTTGTGTTTTATAAAAAGACAGTAGATTGACAATAGATTTCATACCTTGCTCATTGTTATTATACATTCGCCTCTCCCTCTTGAAGGAGTCATTGTTGATTTTACCCCTTGGGGTCGTTTGTCTTTAGAAAATTCTTGGGAATTTTGCTGAGTGTTCGCCTCTCATCCTTGGAGGAGTTGACGCTGATTTCACCCCTTGGAGGTTTTTTTTTCATAAAAAAAATTCCTTAGAATTTTGCTAAGTGTTCGCCTCGCCTCTCCTCCTTGGAGGAGTCGATGCTGATTTCACCCCTTGGGGTTTTTGTCTTAGAAAATTCCTTAGAATTTTGCTAAGTGTTCGCCTCTCCTCCTTGGAGGAGTCGACGCTGATTTCACCCCTTAAGGTCGTCGTGTCATTTTTAGCGATCCATGGACCTCTGCCCCCCATGTCTTTTTAATATACCTTGGTTTTTTAAACAAACATGTTATTAAGGGGTGAATTCTTTTCCTTCTGCAAACATATCAATTTATTTAAATTGTAAGGATGTACAATTGGGATGCGTGAGAATTACATACACTATTGGTAGTACAGCCTTAGCTGTTCTGCATTCCATGGGTGTTGAATTCTCTTGCCGTCGAGGCTTTCCAAAATGTAGGTGCTAGGACGCGACACTTCCCTTATGCGGTAGGGCCCTTCCCAAGTCGGGCTCAGGGGACCGGTATTTTTTAGATTTGTACTCTGCGTTACCATTTTCAATACTAGGACTCTTGGGATGAACCTCCTTTGTCGAACTCTCTTGTTGTAATATCGTGATGCTCTTTGCTGATAGGCGGCGAGACGTAGTTGAGAGTCGAGCCTTTTTTCTTTCAGCAAGTCAAGTTCTCCATTCATGCCTTCTGTGTTATCATCGTCGTTGTGGATGACGGTTCTTAGGGTTGGCATTTCAATTTCTACAGGGAGTATTGGCTCGACACCATATGCCCTGGAGAAAGGTGTTTCACCTATGGTAGTTCGGCTCGTCGTTCGGTATGCCCATAAGACCTTGGGGAGTTCTTCGGCCCATTTCCCTTTTAGATTGTCGAGCCTCTTTTTTAGGGTATACTTCAATATTTTTTTGATTGCCTCGACTTGCCCATTAGATTGTGGATGGATCGGCACTGAGAAGTCTTTTCGAATGCCCAAGCTGTCGCAGAATCTGCGTGTTGAGGAATTGTCAAATTTTTTCCCATTGTTGGATACTATTTGTTGGAGAAACGGATCCGGTTATCAGAGTTACGGCGCAGCGAAAGTTTTAAAATTTTAATGTTGAACAAGGAAAGAAGACTCATGATGTATATAACAATAAATTAAATGCATGATCAAACATACCTTGTTTCTTGGACTCCAGAATATTTAGAGCGTCCACCAACGAATCTTCTCCACTATTCTCGAGCTCATTATCTCAGAGTGTGTGTGGGCACACGTGGTAAGGTTCCAAGCGATCGGTATTGCACTATGAACCCTAAATCTCGCTTTCTCAACCTTAACGCAAGACAGGAACAAGTTGACCTCGATCTTTTTCACTCGATAAAACCTTTCCTCTTAGTTTTGATTCAATGGAAATTTCTCTCTTATTTTTCCTCACACCATGAACGAATTCTTAAGTCCAGAAAATCCCAAAAAAACATTTTTCCCTTATCCTGAAGAAAGCCAAAAACGTTTTTCTCTCTCTTTCTCCCAAAATTCGTGTATCGCCTTTTGTGATCTATTATTATCTCTTGTTTCATGAAGCACTAGCCCTAATATAATATCTGGATCCTTTTTCAAAAAACAAATTTTCTACCCAAAAAATAATTAATAATTATTTTTACTAGAAAATCTTTTTGAACCAAAAGATCACAAACTTTTTGGGCTAGGTTCTATGAACCTTATCCACGAATTTCCTTAGGAGAAGGACTCCAAAAATTCGTGCACTTATCTTTAGGAGATAAGGTTGTTGGTTTCAACTCAAATCAAGATCCTTTGATCTTCCAAAAGTCCAAATCCTATCTTGATTCAAACTCCTCTTAAAATTTGAATTTAAATAAGATTCTCTTGTTTGGATTTTAAATAAATATTTTCCACAAACATTATCCATATTAATTAATTTAATCAAATGAAATATTCTAGATTTTTTTTCTCTAAAAAAAAAACGTGAACCATCTTTTTTAAATGAAGAAAATCTATCAAATAAGCTCCATTGTTTAAACTAATTAATAATTAATATTAGGAATATATTTTAAACTATTTTGAAACAAAATCTATTTCCCTCCATCCATTAAAATTCGTTCACTTTAAATAGGAGAGAATAAATTTTGTTTTTCCAAAATTAAACAATTCAAACACAATCTTATTTCCAAAATTCAATTAACCAAAATAATTAACAAATAATTATTTTATCCACAACCAATCATATGTCGACAAATCATTATGTTTGTCCACATTAATTTCACATGTCCAATCCTTTCAGAATTGCATGCAAGAGAGTACCATGTCTTTATCAGACACTACTTAATTTCCATTTAGCTTACCGATCTCATTAAGAACGAATCCTGAGACGCTTCGTGGAACTATATGAGCTAGTAGAGGGACCCGATGGAAATATGTAAAGAGGCTCCTATAATTGTGAAAAATTAATCCCTGATTAATTATTCAACAATTATCAACTTCAGGACTATACCACTAAAAGTCTAAAGCTGAACTCCCGTTTACATACCGTATTACGAAAGCTCTCTTACGTAGTGCTTCTTCCATTATCATTCATCACTTGCTTAATCCCCAATATGTTATCCATGATTGAATTAAGGACTTATTCTGTTTTACCTTTTCAATCATTTTAACTTAAAGTTCCATTATTCTCCATTGAAAGAACCACCGATTGTAAAAACCATACAATCGATAAACCACCGGAGGACACAAAGTAAAATGATGGCCAAGACCTTGTTATACTGTCTTTCAATCCCCGAATAATGCCTTCAAGTAGATAACATTTACCATCTACTAGATGGCTATGGTTTTCGTATCTATAAATCTTGATTTCTCCATCCATATGTCATACACCCAACACACAAGTATATTAACCATCAATTATCAGTGTCTCACCTATAGTGGATCAAAGTGCATGAGTCATGGATGCGAACTCAAGTATCCATTTCAGGATTAAGATTAATAAAGGATGATAATCAAAGCATCATTGATTCTTATAAATGGAATTATTAAACCGAATCAATTAACATTTTAGGTCCAGTCCAATGTCATACCTCAATACTGGTATACATCAAGGTTTCTACTCGGAACCGATCCGATGGTCAAGACAAACCATCCCTCCAAGGAAGTAGACAACCTTTACAATCTTAACATGAATAAGATCCCCAAATCTTGTTCCATCGATTGCGGACCTTTTATTTAGACTGTTATCGAATTATCATGTCTTCTATGTATACCCCATATACAACGGTAATCCGATATGTTACCAATAGCCTAGGAGTATTTATGTTTGCTCAATTAATCATACATTCAACAAATGAAAGTAAATAGGACACCACTTATTAAACATGAATAACCTCTTTTATTAATATCAAAATGTCAATCTGCAGAAAATCCCTAGAATCGATTTTCTATCCTTAGGGCACATATAGATCCCAACACTATTGAGTGGGGAACCCCAAACCTACACACAATGTTGTTCCACATGAAGTTGGTGCAGGCTACTTCCGTGGTTATAGTCAGAGCTTTTGCCTCTGTCCACTTTGTATAGTAATCTACTGCGACGATGGTAAATTTAAAGCCCCTAGGTGCAAGGTGTAATGGCCCGATCAGGTCAACCCCCCATTTAGCGAAGGGCCATGGACTGAGAATGGAGGTTAAATTTTCTGGGGGTGCTCTAGGAATTGTGACATACCTTTGGCACTTAACACAACGTCGGGCGTATTGAAAAGTGTCCTTTTTGAGCGTGGGCCAGTAGTATCCTTGCCTCAAAACCTTAAGAGCTAAAGACTACCCCCAGTATGATTACCGCAGACTCCTTCATGAATTTCTCGGAGGACCTTATGGGCTTCGTCATCATCCAGGCATCGCTGTAGCGGTGTCGAATAGCCTCGTCGGTAAAGCAAACTGTCGTACAATAAGTATCTAGCGGCTCTATACCTGATCCGTCTGGCTTCGTCTTTATTGTTTGGCAGTTGTGCATCCATTAGGTATTGGATGAGTGGCGTCATCTAATTTTCACCTGTTTGGATGATTAGTGCCTTAGCTACTACCTCAATGGTCGGCCGCTCTAGTTCTTCGATGGGAACGACCCCTAGTGCGTCAGAACCTTTTGAAGATGCTAGCTTTGATAGAGCATCGGCGTTTGCATTTTCGGCTCGTGGTATTTGAAGTATCTCGTAGTATTTGAACTTGATGAGTTCTTCCTTCACCTTTCTCAAGTACGCACCCATTTTCTCACCGCGCGCTTGGTATTCTTCTTTCACTTGCACAATGACCAACTGAGAGTTGCTGAAGATGCTAAGCCTCTCTATCTTTAAGTGACTGGCCAATCGCAACCCCACAATTAGCGCCTCGTATTCTGCCTCGTTGTTCGACGCTTTGAATTTAAATCAAACCGCCGAGGTGATCTTGTGGCCTTCTGGGCTAATCAATAGGACGCCGGCTCCTGACCCATTATCGCTCGACGCTCCATCCATGTAGAGCTTCCATTCTATATTCTCGACTTCTTCTGGCGTAGCGGGAGCCGGTCTATGGGAGAACTCGACCAGAAAATCAGCCAGCGCTTGGCCCTTGATCACTGTTCTTGGTACATACTTAATGTCGAACTGGCTTAACTCTACCGACCATTTGAGAAGTCGACTAGAAGTTTTGGGCTTTTGTAGCGCTTGTCTCAACGGATGGTTTGTGAGAACCCGTATTGTGTGAGATTGGAAATAGTGTCGATGCTTCCTTGAAGCTACCATCAGGGCAAGGGCCAAGCGTTCCATTTCGGTATATCTTGACTAGACGTCGAGGAGTCTTTTGCTCACATAGTAAATTGGCAACTGTACCCTTTCTTCTTCCCATATTAGTATAGAGCTTACGGCGTGTTGGGACATGGAGAGGTATAGGCTAAGCTCCTCGTCGGGGTTAGGCTTTGACAGGATTGGGGGCTTGCCCAAATGCTCCTTCAATTCTGGAAGGCCTCTTCACATTGTAGTGTCCATTCGAAATGCCTACTCCCTTTCAAAGCATCGAAGAAGGGGACGCACTTGTCTGTTGCTTTCGATATAAATCTGTTTAAGGCGGCGACGCATCCTATCAACCTTTGCACCTCTTTTGGCTTAGTCGGGGACCGCATATCCTATAAGGCTTTAATCTTTTTAAGGTTAGCTTCTATCCCCTGGTTGCTGACCATGAAACCAAGGAATTTTCCTGACCCAACTCCAAAGGCGCATTTTTGGGAATTTAGTTTCATGTGGTATTTTCTTAGTACACCGAACATTTCACCCAGATGGTCGACGTGTTGGTTGGCCCTGGCACTTTTTACAAGCATATTGTCGACGTAGACCTCCATTGATTTACCGAGCTGTCGAGCGAACATCTTATTCATGAGCCTTTGGTAGGTAGCCCCCGCATTCTTTAGGTCAAAAGGCATCACCTTGTAGTAGTAGAGGCCCCTATCCGTTATGAAGGATGTGTGCTCCTCGTCGGCCGGATGTATGGGGATCTGGTTGTACCCAGAGTAAGCATCCATAAAACTCAGCATTTCATGTCCTGTTGTGGCGTCGACTATCTGGTCTATTCGAGGGAGTGGAAAGCCATCCTTCGGGCAGGCTTTGTTGAGATCGCTAAAGTCAACGCATGTTCTCCAGCTTCCATTAGGCTTGACCACCAGATCGGGGTTTGAGACCCAACGCGGGTAATGGGCCTCCCTGATGAACCCGTTGTTGATCAATTTGTCGACCTCCTCTTTCAGCGCCTCATACCTCTCTGGGTTCATTGGTCGACACTTCTGGCATTTGGGAGGATATGAGGGGTCAACGTTTAGGGAGTGACATATAACCTCGGCGTCGATCCCTTCCATGTCGGCGTGGTTCCAGGCGATGATATCTAAGTTCTTTTTGAGGAAGTCTTCAATTTTAATCTTAAGTGATGGGGCTAGGTCTGAGCCTATTTTTAGCACTTTGGTTGGCTCACCCTCATCAACTTGGATCTCCACCAATTGCTCGATGGGTTGGGACCATGTGACCTCCTCTTAAACCCTGGGGTCTATGTCTTCAACGGTGTTTTGGTAGACCATCCTCGCCTCCAATCATCTTGGCTGGTCGTATCCGCGCAGGGCATTGGAGTATGCAACCCTAGCCTCGTACTGGTTGCTCTTCATCTCACCTACGCCGTTTGGGGTAGGGAACTTGACCTTCTGGTGGTAGATGGAGGTTATTACCCTCAGCGCCTGAAGGGTCGGTCTCCCAATTACAACATTGTACCGAAAGCCTCCCTTTATTACCACAAAGTTGGTCATTGTCGTGGTCTGTCGGGGTTTTTCTCCGGCGGTTATGGGCAACTGGATAGTCCCCTGAGGGATGACGGAGTCCCGGGTGAAACCGTATAATGGCCTGGAGGTTTTCTCCAACTGCTCCTTTCGGATCCCCATCTTTTCCAAGCAGTCGGAGTACAGGAGGTCCACGGAACTCCCATTGTCTACCAGGATTCGGTATACAGTGTGGTTCCCAATCACAGCCTCCACTACTAACTCGTCGTTATGGGGGAAGTGAACTTCGCTGGCATCGTCCTCATTAAACGCCACGTCGGCACTGCTATATCTTGGGGTTTTTGCAGCGGAGACACTCCATAATCTTTCCTGTTAAACACCTTTGGCCTCGTGGGCGTAGTCCTTCTGGGATCTCCTTGAGTCTCCTCCCATATAGGGGCCACCGAGGATAGTCCATATGATGCCGACAGGTTCTCGGTCCTTTGGTTGTTGGTTCTCCTCTCAGCGTCGACCGTCATTCTACCCACCGTGGCCATCATTTCGAGGTCTCCGCTTAGCTTTGAACTCCTGTAGCCTCCTGTAACGCCCTCTAAAATTAAACATGTTTAATTATGCTAAACTGTGGATTATTAGTGTGCCTAATTTGATTTTCATAATTAATCAAGGGACTTTAAGTTATTTTCAGTATTTATAATTTCATCCTAAAGATTTTTGGAAAACACACTTAAATTTTAATACATTTTCCTTTTTTTCCATTTTTCTTTTTCCTTTTCTTTTCTTTTTCTTTTTCTTTTTTTCTTTTCTTTTTTTTCTTTTCCCCTTTCCCTTCCCGTGCGCCTAGCCCACTCTCCTTCTTTTTCTTTTTTTTTCCTCTTCGTCTTCTCTGGTTCTT
>NW_010368048.1:89734-106715 GCF_000414095.1 Morus notabilis | reverse complement strand
AAAAAAATGAAAAACAGAGAAATTGAGAGAGACAAAGCTCGAGCAACTGATTTGAGGTAAAACCCTTTGAAACCCACTCTTTGATTCAAATTTTAAGCTTGAGAAAGTTTGATTTTGGTTCGATTTGAATAATTTTGAGTTAGGGTTTGAGTTTGAACAGTTATTGTTGGAATTGAATGAAATTTGGGGGTTTTTAGTTATTGAACTTGTTTAATTGATTAGAAACTGATTTTGATGGATACTGGAGAATATATATTGAAATTGAACTTGAATTGCAGGTTTGGCATTTTTCCTATTTATGCCGGCATGCTGCCGAAATTTCTTTAGAAACTTGTTTTTAAACTGAAATTAAATAAGAAAACCAAACCTATGGATTGGATTCTAATTTTTAAAGAACCCCCAAACTGAATTATAAAATCATTGTGAAAATTGGATTTGAGTCAAGGCACACTAATAGGAAACAATTAAACATGATTGAACTTAATTCGTTTTAGGAATGAGAAATACTTCCTAAGATATTGCTTTTGTGATAAAGCTAGTAGAGAAGGTCAAGTATTAAGGCTTTAAGGAAAGCGGAGGCTAGGAGAACTGAAGGCTAGCCCAGGTTTGACATCCGAGAGGTAGGATATTCTTGTCTATATCCTTGTTAGCCTCATTTTAAATTATTTTGGCCAATGAAAATGTTTTAGAACAAAACATGTTTAAAGAAAATGATTTTAAAGAAATAGCATGAGAATGCTATTAAGATTTTCCAATGATTTTAGAAATGAGATTTCAAAGCGTATCATTTCTTAAAATGAAATATCTTAAGAAATGATACAAAGCATGGTGGCCTCAGAGATCGGGATGTGGGAATCGCATCCTTGGGGGCATGTCTTGAAACCTGTACAGATCCACTTCTTGTTTAGTGGAATTATGGCTCTGTACTTTTCATTAGACAGACATTTTTACCGCTTCTTATTTAGTGGTATGATGAGCTGCACACTTTCATTATACAGACATATTCTATTATGTGAGTATTTCCTTTTTTCTAAAAAAAGAATGATCGATTCCGGGTGTATATCTTCGGACCGTGAGTACCTTTATTTTAAATGCTTTATAAAATTATATCCTACTAGGCCTTTCACTCACCTTTTCCTGTTTTCAAATGTATTAAACCCCTCCAGGCGACGCCAGAAGTAGTACGGAGTAGGTAGCTACTACCGGCGACGTGGACTTGTTTCAGGAAAGCGAAGAGTTGTATTTCCTCTTATCCCTTATCTCAAGGCATGTATAAAAGATTATGGATTGTAAACTTAAATATTACTAGACTATGGTTGATGTCACATTTACTCATGTTTATATTCATGTATGCTAAACACCTGTGGGAATTCCTGACATGATACCAAGGACGTGGTTTTAAACTGATTTGGTTGGAAACTCCACCACCATTCTTGAAATTAAATTTCTCTTGAATGCAGGGGCTTGTTTAGAAATACCTGGATGTTTTGAATTTGAAAAAAAAAATTAAAAAAATTATAATGTTTGTAACATTATTTGCTAATCACTCTCTTAAACAGGTTTAAGTTTCTAAATAAGCTTCCACGTCACTAACCCTGGTTTGGGGGCATGACAAGACTTGGTATCAGAGCCCTTGGTTTAGAACCTTAGGGTTTGGAATTATGCATACATGAATGACATCAGGAAACCACTAAAACAGTCTAGCTTTCTTTTCAGATAAAAGAATGTCGCCGCGCCGTAGAAACCCTAACCCACCAGCGATGCCGAATGAGCAATTCATGGAAGCCATGTACGCCGCTTTCCAGGGGATGGCTACTATAGCCCAAAATGAACGTCCCGCAGAGGACAAAAAACAGAACTACTTCCGTGAGTACAGGCGTAGTTCAATTCCTGCATTCACTAGCGCAGGTGAACCCGAGGAAGCTGAGTATTGGTTCGAATCGGTGTCTAAACATCTAAGTACCATGGGAGTACCGGATGAGTATTGGGTGGAGTTCACAGCTTTTAAGTTTGAAGGTCCTGCAGGTGCGTGGTGGAAGCATATCCGACGAATGCAAGATGTAGAGGGGATGACTTAGGAACAATTTGAAGCTCTCTTTAATGAGCAATTCTTTCCCCAAAGTTATCGAGATGAAAATGCCATGGAATTCATGGACCTACAGTAAGGGGATATGACAGTGAAGGAATACGAAGCTAGGTTCAATGAACTGTCCCGTTTTGCTCCTTCTTTGATTGAATCGGAGTGCATGAAGTGCCTAAAGTTCGAGAAAGGTCTTAAAGGTGTGATCCAAAAATCAGTGGTAGCTTTAAGGCATCGAGTCTACAGTGACTTGGTTGCAGCAGCCATCTCTGTTGAACAAGAGCACATCGCCTTCCTCCAGGATCGAGCAGCTTCAAGGAAAACTTCAGGAGGACCTCAAAGGAATAACAGAAAAAGCCGTGATCAAGGGCAAGGTAGTAGGGGAGTGCCTAGTGGTAGTAGTGGCTCTTCGAGAAGTGGAAACAGTGGACCCTATAGCTTCAAGTGCCACCATTGTGGGGAGCTAGGGCATATCAAAAGGAATTGTCCTATTAGGGGCCAACAGGTGAACCAACAGACCCAGGAATTACCGCAGAATCAAAGGGGTATTACTCCTAGTCAAGACAGACTTCCACAGTTCATGCCTTTCTATCAGCCCCAGTTGCCTGCCCAGATGCCAATTCCTCCTGTACTGATCTTCCATCCGCCGAACTACTCTTATTTCTGACCACAGGCTTCCGTATCAGTACAGTCTACCCCACTGCAATAACAGTATAGGCCTGGAAACCAGAGACCTAACAACAATGAGAGAGGAAAAGGGAAAGCACCAGGGCAGATGCATACCATGGCTAGGGGAAGTTCTGGAGCTCATGCGGGAAACCCAGTCGTCGAGGGTATGGTACCTATCTCATATTCTTTTGCATGAGTTTTGTTCGACACTGGTGTTACGCACTCTTTTGTTTCAACTACTTTTGTGAAAATTTTAGGTTTGAAACCCGATGACTTAGAGACTTCAATGTTTATAAGTTCTCCATTGGGACGTGTGGAGGTGACTAGTATGTGTAGGTCATGTGTGATCACGATTCGAAGTGAGAAATTAAAGGCAGATTTGATAATCCTTCCCATGAATCAGTTTGATGTAGTGCTTGGAATAGATTGGTTGTCAAGATATAGGGCGATTGTTGATTGTCACTATACGAGAGTTACCTTGACTACCAGTTCTGGCACGACAGTAACGTATCAGGGAGATGTTAACCCAGTTACAGAAGAATGACTACTGAGGCATAGTGTCGGAGGACGGCGGAATTTAGCTTGTTTCTCATTCCTTTCGGCATTAGAGGGTGAATCTGGTATCGCCGGGGAGAATGTTGAGGTCCCTGTGGTCGATGAATATGCAGATGTATTCCCTGATGAGTTACATGGTTTACTGCCTGACCGGGAGATCGAGTTTTGCATCCACTTACTTCCTGAAACGGCTTTGATTTCTATTGCTCCGTATCGAATGGTACCTGTAGAGATGAAAGAGATAAGGAAACAACTCAGGGAGTTGGCAGAAAAGGGATTCATTAGAAACAACACTTCTCCGTGGGGTGCACCTGTCTTGTTTGCGGAAAAGCACGACGGATCCCTTCAGTTGTGCATAGACTACTGACAATTGAATAGGGTTACCGTGAAGAACAAGTACCCATTGCCGAGGATCGATGAGTTGTTCGATGAGCTGGGAGGATCACGATATTACTCAAAAATTGACTTGAGATCCGGGTATCATCAGTTGAAGATTAGGGAAGATGATATTCCAAAAACAGCTTTCAGAACTCGCTATGGGCATTATGAGTTCTTAGTAATGCCCTTTGGATTGACGAATGTTCCTGCCGCTTTTATAGACTTGATGAATCGAGTCTTCCGCCCGTATTTAGACCAGTTTGTGATAGTCTTCATTGATGACATCCTGGTTTATTCAAAGACTTAGGAAGAGCATGAGCAACATTTGAGGATCGTTCTCCAGACTCTTCGAGAACACCAACTTTATGCAAAGAAGGAGAAATGTGATTTCTGATTGACAGAAGTAAAATTCCTTAGACATGTTATATCTGGACAAGGAATTTCAGTGGATCCCACAAAGATTGAAACGGTGCTACAATGGGAACGACCGAAGAACGTAGCCGAAATTCGAAGCTTCCTAGGACTTGCAGGGTATTATCGACGATTTGTAAAGGATTTTTCGAGTATTGCTGCTCCAATGACTCGGTTGACTAAAAAGGAAGTCAGGTTTGAATGGGATGCCGATTGTGAACATGCATTCCAAAAACTGAGGACTAGGCTAACTAGTGCGCCGATTCTGCAATTCCTAATAGCGATGAGTCATATGAGGTGTATTCTGATGCATCAAAACGAGGACTTGGGTGTGTTCTGATGCAAAATGGACATGTTGTGGCCTATGCATCTCGTCAACTGAAGCCACATGAACAGAACTACCCCACGCATGATCTAGAGTTAGCAGCAGTGATTTTTGCTCTCAAGATATGGAGATGCTACCTCTATGGAGTAAAATTTCAGAGCTTCTCTGATCATAAGAGTTTGAAATATCTGTTCACTCAAAAGGACTTAAATCTGAGACGAAGAAGGAGGATGGAATACATGGAGGTTTATGACTTCATCTTGCAATATCA
Organism: Morus notabilis; assembly: GCF_000414095.1. Classification (NCBI taxonomy): domain Eukaryota; kingdom Viridiplantae; phylum Streptophyta; class Magnoliopsida; order Rosales; family Moraceae; genus Morus; species Morus notabilis. The sequence goes on along the minus strand of NW_010368048.1, from coordinate 102,026 downwards.
TCCTGGAAAAGCCACCGTAGTAGCAGACGCTCTCAGCAGAACGACTCCAGGAATCCTAGCATCTTTGGCATTGGAAGATTGGAAACGAAGTGAAATTGTAGGTGATTATGATCTTCAGTATTATGAGGATTCTAACCAAGCTATGGTGTACAACTTGGTTTCAACGCCAATTCTTATACAACAAGTCAAGCAGAACCAATGGCAGGATTTGCATCTTCAAGGAATTTGGACTCGAGTTCAGAATGGAGAAACACTGGACGAATGGAATATTCGGGAAGATGGAACGCTCTACTTCAGGAATCGCCGTGCCGTTCCTCAAGTGGATGAGATAAAGAAGACAATCCTTCACGAGGCCTACAAATCGAGGTTCGCTCTTCACCCTGAGAGTACCAAGATGTATCAAGACCTCAAAAGGCAGTATTGGTGGAGAGGTATGAAGAAGGATGTTCGCCAATACGTGTCAGAATGTGCGACTTGTCTTCGAGTCAAGGCTGAACATCAGAAACCTGCTGGAGAACTGCAGCCTCTTCCTGTTCCTGGATAGAAGTGGGAACACATTACGATTGATTTTCTAATGGGATTGTCGAGGACTGACCATCGGCATGATGCCATATGGGTCGTTGTGGATAGGTTAACGAAGTCTGCGCACTTCATTCCCTTTCGTGCGACGTATTTCAGGAAAATTCTAGCAGAGTTGTATTTGGAGCATGTTGTCAGACTTCACGGAGTTCCGTTGTCTATCACATCAAATCGTGACACTCGTTTCAATGCTAGATATTGGAGAAGTTTCCAAGAAGCCATGGGAACCGAACTAAATTTCAGCACCGCATTTCATCCTCAGACCGACGGACAATCTGAGAGAGTTATTCAGATTTTGGAGGACATGCTTCGCGCTTGCATTCTAGATTTTGGTGGAAACTGGAAGAAGTATCTCATTTAGCTGAGTTCGCCTACAACAACAGTTATCAGAGTAGCATTGGGATGGCCCCATTCGAAGTGTTGTATGGCAGACCTTGTAGATCGCCACTTTGTTAGCTTGAGTCAGAAGATTGACTGACCCTTGGACCGGATGTTATCCAGGAGAATAATAAAAAGATAGCCGTGATCCGGGAACGACTGTTAACGGCTCAGAGTCGTCAGAAGAGTTATACTGACAGGAGGTATAGACCCTTAGAGTTCTTAGAGGGCAATTTTGTCTTGTTAAGAGTCTCTCCGCGCAAAGGGGTTACTCGCTTTGGTGTGAAGGAGAAACTTGCGCCAAGGTACATTGGACCGTTTCAGATCACACAACGAGTCGGTGTCGTTGCTTACCGCCTTAATCTTCCTCCAGAATTGTCTCACGTGCACAATGTGTTCCATGTTTCAATACTTCGAAAGTGTCAACCTGATCTAGAAGCCATTGTGCAATGGTATGACGTGCCGATCCAGTATGACACGACTTACAAGGAAGTGCCCATACAGATTCTTGACTGGAAGATGAAAAGCCTACATCAACGTGAGATACCGTTAGTGAAGGTGTTATGGCAACACCATGGCGTTGAAGAAGCAACGTGGGAATTGGAAATGACGATGTAGGAATAATATCCGTATCTGTTCATATCGTGAGGTAAATTTCAATTTCAGGGACGAAATTTCTTAAGGAGGGTAGAATGTAATGCCCTCTAGAATTAAACATGTTTAATTATGCTAAATTATGGATTATTAGTGTGCCTAATTTGATTTTCATAATTAATCAAGGGACTTTAAGTTATTTTCAGTATTTATAATTTCACCCCAAAGATTTTTAGAAAACACACTTAAATTTTAATACATTTTCCTTTTTTTTCCATATTTCTTTTTCCCTTTCTTTTATTTTTCTTTTTCTTTTTTTCTTTTCTCTTTTTTCTGTTCCCCTTTCCCTTCCCGTGCGCCCAGCCCACTCTCCTTCTTCTGCTTTTTTTTTCTTATTCTTCTTCTCTGGTTCTTCCAGCGCACTCTCTCCCTTGCTCTCTCTCTCCGGGTTTCTCTCTCCCTCTCTCTCTCTCGACAGTTTGACCGAGAATCACCAAAGAAAAAAAATGAAAAACAGAGAAATTGAGGGAGACAAAGCTCGAGCAACTGATTTCAGGTAAAACCCTTTGAAACCCACTCTTTGATTCAAATTTTAAGCTTGAGAAAGTTTGATTTTGGTTAGATTTGAATAATTTTGAGTTAGGGTTTGAGTTTGAACAGTTATTGTTGGAATTGAATGAAATTTGGGGGTTTTTAGTTATTGGACTTGTTAATTGATTAGAAACTGATTTTGATGGATTCTGGAGAATATATATTGAAATTGAACTTGAATTGCAGGTTTGGCATTTTTCCTATTTATGTCGGCATGCTGCCGAAATTTCTTTAGAAATTTGTTTTTAAACTAAAATTAAATAAGAAAACCAAACCTATGGATTGGATTCTAATTTTTAAAGAACCCCCAAACTGAATTATAAAATCATTGTGAAACTTGGATTTGAGTCAAGGCACACTAATAGGAAACAATTAAACATGATTGAACTTAATTCGTTTTAGGAATGAGAAATACTTCCTAAGATATTGCTTTTGTGATAAAGCTAGTGGAGAATGTCAAGTATTAAGGCTTTAAGGAAAGCGGAGGCTAGGAGAATTGAAGGCTAGCCCAGGTTTGAAATCCGAGAGGTAGGATATTCTTGTCCATATCCTTGTTAGCCTCATTTTAAATTATTTTGGGCAATGAAAATGTTTTAGAACAAAACATGTTTAAAGAAAATGATTTTAAAGAAATAGCATGAGAATGCTGTTAAGTTTTTTCAATGATTTTGGAAATGAGATTTCAAAGCGTATCATTTCTTAAAATGAATATCTTAAGCAATGATACAAAGCATAGTGACCTCAGAGATCGGGATGTGGGAATCGCATCCTTGGGGGCAGGTCCCGAAACCCATAGAATTATGGCTCTGCACTTTTCATTAGACAGACATTTTTACCGCTTCATGTTTAGTGGTATGATGAGCTGGACACTTTCATTATACAGACATATTCTATTATGTGAGTATTTCCTTTTTTCTAAAAAAAGGATGATCGGTTCTGGGTGTATATCTTCGGACCGTGAGTACCTTTATTTTAAATGCTTTATAAAATTATATCATACCGGGCCTTTCGCTCACTTTTCTCTGTTTTTAAATGTATTAAACCCCTCTAGGCGACGCCAGAAGTAGTGCGGAGTATGTAGCTACTACCGGCGACGTGGATTTGTTTCAAGAAAGCGAAGAGTTATATTTCCTCGTATCCCTTATCTCAAGGCATGTATAAAAGATTATGGATTGTAAACTTAAATATTACTAGACTGTGGTTGATGTCACATTTACTCATGTTTATATTCATGTATGCTAAACACCTGTGAGAATTCCTGACATGATACCAGGGATGTGGTTTTAAACTGGTTTGGTTGGAAATTCCACCACTGTTCTTGAAATTAAATTTCTCTTGAATGCAGGGGCTTGTTTGGAAATACCTGGATGTTTTGAATTTGAAAAAAAAAATTAAAAAAATTATAATGTTTGTAACATTATTTGCTAATCACTCTCTTAAACAGGTTTAAGTTTCTAAATAAGCCTCCACATCACTAACCCCGGTTTGGGGGCGTGACACCTCCCCTCGCGAATTACTCTCTCGATTTCATCCTTGAGGTCGGCGTAATCGTTGGTGTGGTGGCCAACATCGCCGTGGAACCTATAGAATTTCTTCTAGTTCCTTCGGCTGGGATCTGTCCTTATCGGCTCTGGGCGGCGCAGCAGATTTCTGCGGCCGACCTGATTGAACACCTCCTCGACTCCTACTGTTAGTTCGTGGTAGGAATCGTACCTTTGAAACAGCCGAGGCTTACGGTTCTCCTCTTGCCTTGGCTTCTTGGTTTCCGGAGCGCTCGACATCGCAGCTGGCTGCTTGTCTTCGCTTCCTCTGCCTCGACGCTTCTTCCCATCCTGCTTTGCTGGCGTCGACCCTTGTTTGGTCCCTTAGTTCTTGTTGGACCTGTGCTCGGGGTCGTTTGTGTCTGCCTCTTCGGCGTTGATGTATCCTTGTGCTCGCACAAGAAATTCCTTGTAGCTGGACAGAGGCTTTCGGTTCAGCTCTCTCTTGAAGGGGGTAATTTTCTTCATGCTAGATAATGCCCATATCAAGGCCTCTCTGTCAGTTATATCCATCGTGGCGGCGACAGCTTCCTCATACCTCGCAAGTCATTCTCTCAATGACTCGTTCGGCTTCTGGTATATCGTCGTCAGGTTCTGCTTTGGGGGGACATATTTTTTAACCCCTATGAATTGGAGGGAAAATGCTTCCTTCAACTCATCCCAACTTAAGATAGAATTTGGCCTCAGCGTCCGAAACCATCTCCGGACAGAATCCATTAAATGGTTCCGGAAGGCTCGGCACATAATTTCCTCGGCATACCTGTGTAAGAGCATGTGCCCCGTGTACATTTCTAAATGATCGTCGGGATCCCCTCGACCGTCATATGGTGAGATCGATGGCGACCTATATTTGTCGGGAAGAGGTGGCGCCATTATCTCTTCGGTAAATGGGTAATCATGTGTGTGGCTAGGTGTGATGTCGACGTTTACCACCTCAGTCACCCGCCCTATGTTCTTTTTTAAGCCTGCTACGTCCCTTGTGAGTTTTTGCTCCAGGCTGGCCATACGTTCCATGATGGTGCGTGCTTCCTCTGTTGAGATGGCCGAACCAACTACTCTCAACGCCTCTGCCCTTTGACCGTTGGGTCCGCCTCTTGCCTGCCCGCCCGCTTGTATTGACCCTGAGTCTCCCGGTGGGTTTCTTCCTGGGTTTGGGGGTAGTATCTCGGGGTTTCCCCGGCCTCTTGGTATCTGGTCCTCGGGAGCCCGGAGTCTAGAGGCCCTTAAACGGCCGCCGGAGGATTGGGAAGGTCGGGGCCTAGGCTGGCCCCTTTGATTCTCACTATCCCCGATTTCTTCTAAGATATGTGGGCGGTCACCAGGGTTAAGGTTTTCAGCCATGCAGGTTCCAGCAGCCTCGGGGCGTCTTCTAAAGGTGACATAGAGTTTCTCTCATCCAAGCGTTCAACCACGGTTATTAGTTCACGTACCAGATCGGTTAAAGTGGCTAGTTGGGCCTACATCTGCACAGGATCCGGCCGCGGCGCATCTAGGGGCGAGACTTCGTTTCTGACCGGGGGTGGAACCTCCTCCACCCCGTCATTCACCGGATGAGTGGCGGTCTCGTCCATCTGGATTCCTTGGTTGATGGCCTCAATTCTTCTTCTTGGAGGCATGCTTGCTGACTATGTTGTTGTTGGGGGTCAAACGCGTTCGCTGCCCAGCGGAGTCGCCAATTGTTGACGGTGAATTTTCGTCAACAAAAACAGGCCGGGTTACCTCTAGGTTTCCCGTCGGATTACCAGCTTTAATATAGGTTTTATGTAAGAGTTTTGTACCGAAGGTGTTTGATGTTTTTAGAGGGATGGGCAATTTGAAAGAATAATACTCTAAAGTAAAGGAGCACAAAGAGATTTTATAGTGGTTCACTCTATAAAATCAGAGCTACATCTACTGTGGTTGTATATTCTTTTTTAGATGATTACAATTTACATCAATTGCTCTCTTGCTCTTTTTCCCCTTTTTTTTTTTTTACGTGAACCTCTTTTGCATGGGGCTTTGCCTCTTTTATATTTAGAGCTTCCTTCGCTGGGTGGGTTTCCTTTGTAGGTAGAAGCACTCGAGTGCTCTTCCTTTTTAGACCCAGATGTAGCCCACTAATCACTTGGAGTACTGTTCACTCAGCCAATTAGTCTCCTATTACGGCTCTGTGCGTACCTGTAACCCTTTTCTGTCCCCCGTGGGGCGGTTTAAGGGTTTGCAATTAATGCATGCATTGAAGACATCCCTCATTACTGTACACAACTTGCCATGTCAGGCTTTCCCCCAAGGAGCATTCTCCTCGTCGCCAGTGTTGTTTAGCCCAATTGTCCTTCTTGGCGGTGGATTTTATGGCGAGGGATTTCTATGTTGTAAGGTCGACGGTACATCCTGTCGACGCCAGATGAAATCATCGCCCCAAGTTGGACTTCCTGTTTGGGCTCTTCGCGACGGAATAGAAGGGAGTCTCAGACGTCGAGGGTTGTTGCTTTGCGAGGAAAAGTTAGGGCCACATGTCATATTGTCATTCCTCCACGCGTCCTCCATATTTTCCCCCACAACACCTATTATATTAAAATGAAAGTTCTATAGGACTGCAATCCGCCCAACTATGTTATATGGTAGTAAACGTTGGGCCATTAAGAGAACATATATGTAAGATGAGTGTTGCAGAAATGCGTATGTTAAGATAGATGAGTGGCCATACGAGAATGGATCGCTTAAGGAATGAAGTTATTCGTAATAAAGTAGGTGTAGCACCAATAGATGATAAGGTGCGTGAAGGTTGCTTGAGGTGGTACAGACATGTCCAACGTAGACTGCTAGAAGCACCAGTTCGTGCTTGGGAGGACATTCTTATACCTAATACTAGAAGATCGAAGGGTAGGCCAATAATTACGTGGACTGAAATAGTTAGAAATGACATTCTAGATCTAGGCCTTCACGAAAGTCTAATTTTGAACAAAGCTACGTAAAAAAGTGAAATCCACATAACCGACCCCAATTAAGATGGGATTAAGGCTTGTTATTGTTGTTGTGTTTTATTGGACCAATTAGACTTACAGAAACATGCCCAAGAGATCTGTTTTATCCTCGACAAGCTAGAAAAATAACTCATGAAAAACTGAAGAGGCGTGCACTTTGCAAATGGAAAAGATACCAGCATCAAGTTTTATCTAAAATACTTGTTTTGCAATTAGCATTTGAATATGATCCCAGGTCCCCATTATCTTTGCAGAAAATAACAACATTAACGCGTTGTTTGATTCAAAAGACTAAAACAAGAAATTAACTAGGATAAATCCTACATAAATATGATTTAGGGATAAAAAATTGTTTCTTCTCCTAGCAAATGAATAAATCATTTTTGAGATGCACTCACAAACAACCCCTAACAGAAAGATGAGCCTAACACTTGATAAACAGAAAAACAACCGAACCAGTTCATTAATTCCTCAGAGATGACGCTATATAACAGCTAATCACTACTACGAGTTCATTCAGAAGGAAATACTTTTCTACCCTATGCAAGCTAACAGATTAATTTCCAACGCTACAATTACTAGGATTCTCACTTCCTCTTTTTTGAGGGTGGCTGGGGAGTCTCTTCATCCTCATCCTCATCCTCATCTTCCTCCTCATCCTCTCCCTCCTCATCCTCATCCTCATCGCCATCATCATCATCCTCATCCTCATCATCATCATCACTTCCATCACCGTTGGCTTCGGGATCATCCTCAGGATCCGCTTCTTCCTCCCCTTCTTCACCCGAGAAGTCCTCATCACCTCCGTCGTCAACAGGATCATTAGCGTCGTCTTCGTCGTCGTCGTCGTCGTCATCCTCCGTCTCACTAAAATCTTTGTTTTCTTGAACAGGCCGTTTCAATTTGTGAAGTTCTTCAAAAGGAAACCTATAAAGGAAACCACCAACCACATTAATCACATATCTCCTCGTCGCTGAGTACCAAATAAAGCGCATTTTAGATTTAATACCTTCCATCAATTGCCGTTAGTTTTGATGACACGTTGACGCCATTCAACAGTGAACCAATCTGAAAAACAGCTTAATTTCGTCATGGTAAGAGAGGCGTATAAGCAACAAATGAGAAAGCGATAAAAATAACTAAAACCTTTTCCGTATTCAATAAGTCCAGCTCAGATCCCCTCTATTGCAGAGACAACTTAAGTAATCCCTTAGTACATCAATTTCAAATTATTTGTACTCAAAACACAATCATGCTGACTCAAGTAATTGAAGGAAATTAAATGCAAAACATCCAAAGGATCAAATGTCAACACAAGACCAATATTGCATGAAAATTCTAATTTGCCAAGATCTCCATATACAAGAAAACCAAATAACGGATCTGGCTAACAGATTGAATTGGTTCAGCTCAGAAGATAATTTGAACTCTGAACAAACTTAATGAACTAAGAGAACTTCGATAATGATTGCTGCCAACACCAAAGTAAAGCAAAATATTTACATCCTCCACTCCCCCCCAATCAAAAGGAACAAGTGAAAAAAATAAAAAAGATACGAAGCATACAGTCGATGCAAATTTGTTTCCAATAGAGCAAACATGGAAGAACAATATTTTCAGAATGTTCCTAGAAAGGAAGAGAGCTGCGCAACTCTCTCGTTGCAACCATTAATTGCAGCCTGGCAAAGAAAAATCCACCCTAGTTATAGGAATGGAGCTTCAATCAATGGAATGAAAAACACATTTTACATAATCGATAGAGCTCACATAACAATCTCCATGGAGCATCAAGAAACCGTCCAAAGACCACATGAGAGAAAAAAAACAGAGACAATTATGCACAGGGGAGGACTACATCGAAAAAACATCTATCACAGGCACAACTAGAATCCAAAAGCGGTTAGCCCTAGAGAGCGTAAAACTTATAAGCGCAGAAAAACTACACTCTTTGCCATCAAAACCTCATAAAATTACACAACAATAGAATAAAATTAGTATGGAGTTTACCCAGAAAAGGAGAGAAAAAAGATAATATACAAACAAACCAAATGAACAATTCTATGATACCACATTATACTAAAACCGCACAAAGATTACCATTTTCTAAACCCCATTTCAAGTAAAAAACCTAAAACAAAGAAAAATCTACCTATAACCTCAAAACCTAGAGTAAAAGCTATAAGCTTCAGAACATAAACCTTGTAAAATTCTAGAAAATCTCAACAGTTGTTAGACAAACAAACAATAGCACACATAAACAGAGATAAGAATTTGCAGAACCAGTTAAAAGGATATTCAGTACCGAAACCGCACATACCACCAACTAGAGGAAATAGGTCAATGTGTTGCAAGAACGCTTTTTCAACAAGCATGTCACTTTTCTGTTAAAGCCTAAAATGTAAATTCAATACAACAATTCTTAATCACTAATGTCTTGCGCAAGGAAAATAAAAGAAAATAAGCATTTACCGTCATGAGAAGCAGAGCAAGGGAGTTCCCAGCGGCGAGAACAGACTCAACCACCATAGCTTCCAAGACAGACCTCATCTCTCCAGGGAAGCACAAACCCACCTCCATTGCTGCAAAAATGAAGCTCAAAACACACAAAAACACAATAACAAACACAGGAAAAAAAAAATTAAAGAAAAATAACTGCACAAAAGATATAAGAAAGAAAGAAGAGAGAGAAACAGAGAGTGAAGGGTCTCTGAGTTTGTGGAAAATGGTTTTGGTCCGGTTCGGTAAAACCCAGAGAGCGATTCGGTCCGGTTAGGATTTTTGTGGGATAATTTACTAGCGCCAGAGCAGATTTCTCTACGCGCAAGAAACAGGTTAGACTCTGAAATCTGATGGGTTGTTTTTTTAAAATGTAATTTGAATGTAATTTTTTAGTTGAATTTGAGTTATAATTTAAGTTAAAGTTATGATTTAAATAAATTTAAAATTTAAAATAACATAAATTTAAATAAATTTGAATTTTGAATTTTTTTTTTTTTTAATTTTTTAAACAAAAAACAGGCCATGAATTTTTTATTAGTTGAGCAGTCTTGAAATTAGTAAAACTTTGTCATGGACTTAGAGTTTTGTTTTTTAAAAAATAAATAAATAAATAAAATCTGTTCGTAAGTATGATTGGAATCACCTGCATCACGGTCTACTTAATTACCTTATTGAATCCATTAAAAAAAAAACACTCAAAAAGATGTCTTATTTACATTTATACCATTTAATGACATCAATTTAAATCTTTATATCTTTACTGTATATTTTCATTAGCAAAATTTACATATTTACTACTCAATTAATACTCCTACTAGGTTATTTTTTCTTCTCTATAAAGATGATTTAGTTTTCGGAGAGTACTTTAGTAGAATATAAAAATAACAAAGATAACGAGAAATTAAGGTCTCGTTAATTTCACCGATTCAAGTTTTCAGTTTTAAAATGTTCTCAGAAAATGTCACATTTAACTTTTTCTGCTATAGTGAAAATGTAACGCCCTATAGAATTAAACATATTTAATTATGTTAATTGTGTATATTAGTGTGCCTAAAATTAATTTTTTCTGATTAATCTTGTGATTAAAGATTAAGTTTTCGAGTTATTATAAAGAGTTCTAAATTACTTTCAGTTTTTCAATTTTCACCTTAAAAGTTTTTAAAAATACACTTAATTTTAATGTATTTTTATTTATTTATTTATTTCTTTTTTCTATTTCTTTTTTTTTCTTTCTTTCTTTTCCTTTTCTTTTCTTTCTTTTCTTTTTCTTTTTTTCCCCTTCCTCCTGTGGCTGCCCAGACACAGCCCAGCCCCTCTCTCTCTCTTTCTTTTTCTTTTTCTTCTTCCTTCTCTGGTTCTCTCACGCCGCCCATCTCCCTCTCTTTCTTCCTTCACGCCTGCTACTTTCTCCGGGATCTCTCTCCCGCCGGTTGTCTCTCTCTCTCTCTCTCCCTTTTCGGCCGTTTCTCCCTCTATCTGTTCTCTCTCTTGGCTGGCTGGCCGAGAGCCTCAGGAAAAAAAAAACGAACGAAAATGGGAGAAACTGAGGGAGACAAAGCTCCATCAACTGATTTAAGGTAAAACCCTTTGAAACCCACTCTTTGATTCGAATTTTAAGCTTGAGAAAGTTTGATTTTGGTTAGATTTGAATAATTTTAATTTAGGGTTTGGATTTGAACAATTGTTGATGAAATTGATTGAAATTTAGGGGTTTTCAGTTATTGGACTTGTTTAGTTGATTGGAAACTGATTTTGATGGATTCTGGAGAATATATTTTGAAATTGAACTTGAATTGCAGGTTTGGCATTTTTCCTATTTATGCCGACATGCTGTCGAAATTTCTTTAAAAAGTTGTTTTTAAGCTGAAATTAAATAGGAAACCAAACTCATGGATTGGATTTCAATCTTTAAAGAACCCTCAAACTGATTATAAAATCGTTTGTGAAATTGGATTTGAGTCAAGGCACACTAATAAGAAACAATTAAACATGATTGAGCTTAATTCGTTTTAGGAATGAGAAATATGTCCTAAGATATTGCTTTTGTGATAAAGCTAGTGGAGAAGGTCAAGTATTAAAGCTTTCAGGAAAACGGAGGCTAGCCTAGGTTTGACATCCAAGAGGTAGATATTCTTATCCATATCCTTGTTAGCCTCACTTTAAATGATTTTGACCCATAAAAATGTTTTAGAACAAAACATGTTTAAAGAAAATGATTTCAAAGGAATAGCATGAGAATGCTATTAAGTTTTCCAATGATTTTGGAAATGAGATTTTAAAGAGTATCATTTCTTAAAATGGAATACTTTAAGGAATGATACAACGCATGGTGGCCTCAGAGATTGGGATGTGAGAATCGCATCCTTGGGGGCAGGTCTCGAATCCCGTACGGATCCACTTCTTGTTAGTGGAATTATGGCTCTGCACTTTTCACTAGACAGACATTTTACCGCTCCTTGTTCAGTGGTATGATGAGCTGCACACTTTCATTATATAGATATTTTCTACTATGTGAGTATTTCCTTTCCTAAAAAGGATGATCGGTTCCGGGTGTATGTCTTCAGACCGTGAGTACCTTTATTTAAAATGTTTTATAAAATTATATCCTACTGGGCCTTCCGCTCACTTTTATTATGTTTTCAATGTTTTAAACCCCTCCTCCAGAGTTAGCGGTTTAGATTTGCAGCGTGACAAGTGGATGCCAATGGATTGAAGATGTGAGATTCGAAGCGGTACGTTTGTTTTGGATTTACGATTTTAAATTCTGAGATGTACTGTATTTCTGTATGCAAACTGTATTGGTCGACATTATCCCTGAGTTGTACTATTTTTCTTGGACTTAATGGACTATTTTAAATATTATTTGTGAAAGAAAGTCTCCGGAGCAAACTATATTGATATTTATGTAATTATTTTTTGATTTGGTTAAACAGTCCAGTTTAATTAAGTTAAATTTTAAAATAATCACGGCCCTATCCTTGGGGTCGTGACAGTTTTTGCTATCAGAGCACGGCTTCGAATGTTGGGAATGGTGTCCTAGATGCATGAGATGTAATAGGATATTTATTATTTATTTAATAAAAGAGTTTATTCATTATTTTATGTGCATATATTTATGAATATTTTATGAATATCAATGAAAATTCC
>NW_010368048.1:86202-88748 GCF_000414095.1 Morus notabilis | reverse complement strand
TTGAAATAAAATTGGACTACATGATAAAGGATGATTTTCTCTTCCTTCCCTATCCAGTATTGGCGCCACACACAGGGATAGGAATCCCTAGCATGGCCGGCCACAAGGGATAAGGGATAGAGGAGAATTTTGGTTCAAAAATCCAATTGGAGATAGAGATTGGATTCTTTCTAGATGTTTGACTTCTACTCTATAAATACTATTTTTGAGACAATTTTCGGAATGGTTTTTTGCCCTAATTTTAGAGTTAGCCGAAATTTCTCTATAGAAAGAAGGAAACAATTTTTCATCCCTAATGGGTTAAGGCTGGCCGAAATTCTCAAGAGAGAGAGGAAGGAAAAATTTTTTCTCCAAAAATTCCACATCGTGCATGTGATGGTGTTTGTGGAAATTCGAGTGTTTATTGTAACTCGTTTTGTCTCATGTGGGCCCACACACACATCTTCGTGGATTCTAGGAATTGATGTGGAAGACATTGGTTTTCTAAACACAAAGATTGGAGCAAGGACTGTTCGTGGTCAAAGAACTCAAGTTATCATCCGAGTCGGCTTCTAGGTATTTTTCCTGATTGAGTTCTTGATATATATAAGTTAATGAGATTAATTTATTTGTGCATAAATTAATATAATCTATAGAGTATCTCAAAAGTTTTATGAACATTTTTGTTATACACGATCCACCTCTTCCCTGCACCACCACGCTTCCGCATCCGGATTCGATCCGGAGACCAACATCGAATTTTATGAGAAATTGAGCCTGTGTGAGTTTTTACTGAGTTGTATTGTTCTTTTAACAGTTTTGTGTCGGGACATGTCGTACAATATTAGTTACTACATGATACAGTTGCACTTGAGAATTTGACGTTAGAGTCCGTTTCAATTTTTCTAGAGCACTTTGATGGATGGAATTCATGTTCCTATTATCGATGTTTATCGATATGAAGATCAAGGGTAAAGTTGACTTTGAAGTTTTCGGGAAGTATTGATTTCGACCCGATGGTTATTGATTTGTTTCCATAAGTTCTCTTGACTCTTGTCAGTTTCAAATTCAAAATCAGTATTGACTTCGAAATTCTCATGAAGATTTCAGTTTCGAGATGATATTCATTTGGACTTCCGCGTGGTTGAATTCCCAATATTTGTCCATTCCACTTTTGATGCGTCTAACATGGGGGTTTAAGTTGATGGAGAGCACGACTTGAAATCGAGCAGTTTTGATCATTAAAGTTTCCTTTATGCTTGTTTGGTTCTTTCTGATTTGATCAATGCGCAAGTTTAGTGTCGCAATCTAGCTTTGTATCCTAGCTACTCGTTTCAATTCACTGATGCATTCTTTTATCTCTTGAGAGTGTTTTGCACAAGAGTGTCTACTTCATGGGTTATTGTGTCGATGAGACATCGTTCTTTCTTCTATTGACGACGATGGTGGCTATGGACTTCGTCGAGAGTTTAACATTTATTGTGTTCGACCTTGCGTGGAAGTGTGGTAGGTCATAACCCACAGGTTCCAGGATTCCAACTTCGAATTATTTTCTTAATCCGTTTTGACCAGGAGTTGGTCTCTTCGTTATTATTAGTGTATTGATTCGTGAAATTTTTATATCATAGTCCTATGTCACTCAGGAATCAAAATTCTTCCTTGTCTCGAGTGTTAGTCTTGGTGATTCCCTCGTTAATTTGAACCATGTCATTGTGATACATTGACTATGGATATTAATCCTATACCATTCTCTGCCATTTTGCTTTTGGAATTCTAAATTCGAGCTCTAGTCTTAATCTGTTTTGAACTGGAGTTAGACTTTCTACTTGATAACTGTATTTTGATTCATATTATCTTTCTATCGTGAATCAATGTTAGTCTAAGATCAAGACTACTTCTTGTTTCGAATAGTAGTCTCGGTAATTTTGTTCCTAATACGGAAACATGTTATAGTGTTCGTTTTCTTTTAGTGTACGGTGATCATTGGTGCGAGACTTAGCAATCTTGGCTTCGAAGATCCTCATTCAGTCACAGGGTTTTGAAGATTCGATCGTTATTTGATTTCATATCCATTCAATACTAAATTTCTATTGGTTCTTTATTTTTTTTTTTTTGGAGTCAAATGCGACTATGGAAATTTCTGCGACTTTCTAGATTCTAAATCAATGATTGATGTTCTTCTGTTTGATCATTTCCAGAATTGGGTGTCTCTATTCCAGTGGGTAGGAGTCTGTGTTGTTGATTGACTTCTAGCTGGAATTGATAATATTCTGGATATGAGATTCCAAGATGACAAATAGTGCTGGAACTTTCTACGGGCCGCCTGCGACCGCCCGAAAAGCCCAAGGATTTGCCCGAGCCCGAACCCGACCCGCCTGAGATTTTCGGGCCGCCCACCCGAGCCCGAATTTCACCTTGAACGGGCCGCGGGCTTGTATTCGGCGGCCCGAGCCCGGCCGGGCGGCCCAAGCCCGCCCGAATTGCCCGAATTTTTTAAACTTTTTTTTTAATATTAAGTTATTTATATATATATTAGTATTACAATTTATATATATATATATATTATA
>NW_010368048.1:83562-83854 GCF_000414095.1 Morus notabilis | reverse complement strand
CCACGCCCACTATTGCGACCACGACCTCCAGTACGTCCACCATGGCTTGGATTAGTAGATTGCATTTGCTGCGTAACAAACTCATTAGTGGGAAATTGCCCTTCTTCTACATTGTGTTGGGCATCAACGGGAATACCACTATAACCAAAAGGATCCATTATAAAAAAAATAAGATGAATTTGATAGAGACTAGAGAGAGAGCTTTAGAAAAATTGTGAGAGAGATTGAGAGAGATTGAGAGAAATTGAAAGAGATTGAGAGAGATTGAGAGAAATTGAGAGAGATTGAGAGG
>NW_010368048.1:79900-83486 GCF_000414095.1 Morus notabilis | reverse complement strand
GGCAAACTCAGGCAGCTCGGGTTTTCGGGCAAATTTCGGGCAAAATTCAAAAACTAGCCGTTCTCGGGCAATTCGGGCAGTTCAGGCAGTTCGGGCAACTCGGGTTTTCGGGCCGAATTCGGGTACAAATTCAAAAAACTAGCCATTTTCGGGTTTTCGGGCAAAATTCAAAAAACTACCCATTTTTGGGTATTCGGGCGGGTCGGGCAATTCGGGCAGGCGGGAAAAATTCGGGCAAAATTCAAAAATTCGGGCTTCGGGTCAGGCAATTCGGGCACACCCAATTTTCGGACAATTTTCGGGTCGGGCAGTTCGGGCTTGGTCGGAAAAATGCAAAAAAATCCCGGCGGACGGCGGTATACGGTGGTTAGACGGCGGCGGGCAAGGGTGGACATGTCAAATCCGGGCTGCCCGAGCCCGAACCCGAATTTCTTGCTTGGACGGGCGGGAATTGGGCCGGCCCGCCCAAGCCCGAAAAAATTCAGGCTTCGGGCAGCCCGCCGACCCGAAGTTCCAACACTAATGACAAAGTGTTTCTGTGTCCCATTCTATAATTCTGAAATTCATGAAGACTCGAATGAGGCGAGTGGACATATTTTATTGAAATTGGAATTTCGTTTCTTTCTCATTGATAGTTGATTGTGACAACCGATATCATGATGCTGCCAGCAGAGTCGCAAGTTGAATGTTCCTTTCCATCGTTTGGCACGTAGGAATCCACAGAAAAGGCGTAGAAAGTCTTAGTTCATAGGTTCCCGAACGAATATCTTGATGAATTGTCTTATTCGCCTCTTTTCCGCCATGTGAGTGACATTCTTGCTCTTGACTCATATTCTAAGTGGTGTTTTAAATGGAAGAACTTCTTTAGCAGTTGAGGTTGAGTTCCCATAGGCTGAAGATATTAAGGTTCGACCCTCTTGAGGAGATGTCTTGTCAATTTCATGTGGAATTAGAACGGGTAGTTCGAATGATAAGTATGAACAACACTTTGGATGTTTTCCAAATCGGTGTCAGACCGTCGGTGTTGCATTAAATCAACCTTGAAGTTATTTAGTCCACGTGATGAATTTCATGCAACTATAAGAATTTCCCTAGACAAGCTATTCTAATTTTCTGTAACTGGTTTTTGAGGGCCTTGTTGATTTCCGAACCTTATGTGTCACATACCAAATCAAAGATCTACGTGTCTACTTTCTTATGGAGTTCATTTTGAAATTTTTGGAGACTTAGATAAGAATTTATATATACTCCTGTCAAGGTCGACGAATTTGTCATTTTATTGGATTTATGAAGAATATGGATTCGAGTTAGAAACTGATTTATAATTGAAGGATTGGAAGTTTGAAGCCTTTGTGGTTGTTTAGCATTAAGTATGAGTTTATCTGGAATTTCTCTCTTGAATGTTATTATTTTAGACTTTAATCATACTTTCCCCACTTGATCCACATGATTTTGGGGAGGATTCTAGGTAAAATAGACTTTTCAAGCTTTGATAGGAGATTTGGATCACCCAAAAAGGAGTTTTGTAGCTTAAGTTATGAAATTTTCAATTTGTTGGAAAAAGTGTCAAGGAACCTAACTTGGACAGGTTCGATACTGTTGAATTCTGGGAATCCTTGGATATGAATTTGAATAAATGGGTTACATAATTGGAAACTAGACATTCTAAGCTTCGTATAGCCGTAAGAATCACCTTAAATGGACAACCGTAGCTCAAGTTATGCATTTTTTAAGTTAAGCTTGATTTCTAGGAATTCTGCAGAAAAACAGCCACGTTTTGGTCTGGTATAACGTATTTTTGGAGTCCTTAACCTATCCGAAACTAAGTTTATGATAGCTTTTTGAAAAGCCCTAGATGTCTACTTCGATTAGATGTTGATTTTGTAATTTTCAGAGCTGTGTAGAATATTTTATGATTATTCTCATAACAGCCGTCAAAGCTGTCTTTTCTAAGAATGGATAAAACAAAGAACTGAGACCCTTACTTTTTGAAATAGGATTGCTGCACATAAACCACTATTACTACCATTTAGAACATGTTATTATTGACGTGTGGGAGTTAGAATCACGTCATTTGGAGTTTTGTAACTCGAGTTGTGTGCATTGAAAGTTTCATGCCAAAAACTTCTCAAAAGTTGTCGAAACCAGGAAATGATAGAATTTTGATTTCTTAAAAGCTATTTTTGAGGTACTTAGAGAGCTCAGATTTAAGCATATGATAACTCGTTTCGAAGCTCTAGGTCTTTACTTTATGTAAAAACCAGAATTACACCCATTAGATGTATGTGGAATATTTTATGATCATTTTCGTTGAAAAGGTCAAAATTGTGTTCTTGGCATAATGCAAAAAGTGTGAATTTGAACCCCAACTTCTAGAACCGGGATCGCTGCACTTAGGACACTAATCATACCATCTAGTGTGCATCATTAGTGAGTTGTAGCATTTGGAATCACTCTGCTTGGAGTAATGAAGGCTGAGATGTGCGTAGTTGAAGTTTTGCTTAGAAACTTTTCAAAATGCCTTGAAAAGTTGAGGTTTAAGAATTTCAATTTCTTGTAAGATGTATCCGAAATGCTTAGAATATTTGAAATAGGGCATGTGATAGCTCGTTGGAAAGACCTAAATGTCTATTTTCATTCGAAACCAATTTTCTATCCTCTAGTGGCACGTAATATGATTTGCACGTGTTTCCGTAACAGACGTTAAATCAACTCATGTATGAGATTAAAGGACTGATCAAGTTGAAGGAATCTGTTTAGATAATCCAAGTTTGATTAAATGAAGAGCTATGTTGATAGAAGGCGACTTTGTCTTATTAAGAGTTTCATCGTTCAAAGGAATCACTCGTTTTGGTATGAAGGGGAAACTTGTGCCAAGGTACATTGGATCATTCCGAATCGTGCAATGAGTCGGTGTCGTTGCTTATCAACTCGCCTTACCACCTGAGTTACCTCACGTGCCCAATGTGTTTCATGTTTCTATGCTTCGTGAGTGTAAACCAGATCCGGAAGCTATTTTACAATGGTACGACATGTCGATCCAATATGACACGACTTACGAGGAAGCACTAGTTCAAACTCTCGATCGGAAAGCACTAGTTCAAACTCTTTATTGGAAGATGAAGAGTTTACGCCGTCACGAGATTCCGCTAGTGAAGGTGTTGTGGCAACACCATGGCGTTGAGGAAGCGACGTGAGAACTGGAAGTAACGATGCAAGAACGATATCCACATCTATTCATATCCTGAGGTAAGTTCCCATTTCGAGGACGAAATTTCTTAAGGAGGGTAGAGCTGTAACGCCCTCTAGAATTAAACATGTTTAATTACGTTAATTGTGTATATTAGTGTGCCTAAAATTGATTTTTTCTTATTAATCTTGTGATTAAAGATTAAGTTTTCGAGTTATTTTAAGGAGTTCTAAATTACTTTCAGTTTTTCAATTTTCACCTCAAAAGTTTTTAAAAATACACTTAATTTTAATGTATTTTTATTTATTTATTTATTTATTTTTCCTATTTCTTTTTTTTTTCTTTCTTTTCCTTTTCTTTTCTTTCTTTTCTTTTTCTTTTTTTCCCCTTCCTCCC